>NC_139971.1:39488460-39498460 GCF_963993115.1 Abramis brama
TGTGTTTTAGATCTGCAGTTTGAGTGTAAAGCAGGAATTGTGCTTGTAGTTTAGCAGAACTGGTTCAGGGGGTTGGTGAATGAGTTACATGTTGTGGTCATTGTGTCTCAAGTACCAGTATTTGTGTGTAAACAATTGAGAAAAACTGTAAGACAGGATCTAGAAGAGTGTTTTTTTTCTGTTGTCCCGGTGCTGATTAGCTGTGTGTATCCTTTATCTTCAAACAAATTGAGAATAGGTTTGTTGCAATGAGAAAGCTGATCTTCACTGAAGTCGCCACAAACGATTAGAGGCCTGAAATCAAACAAATTTCCTGCGCACAGGAAATATCTCTGGTTCGCCTATCAGGGCACAGCATACGAGTTTACGAGAATACCGTTTGGCCTCGCTTTAGCCCCTCGAGTATTCAGCAAGTGTGTGGCCCTGACTCCATTGAGGTTATTACGGCTCAGGGTTTCATCATATCTGGACGATATTCTCATCTGCGCGCCGTGCCAACGGCAGGCAGAGAGCGACACACAACACACACACACTAGTGACGCATCTGGAGAGATCAGGTTTAAAAATAAACCAGACATAGGGCCCTATCTTGCACCCAGCGCAATTGACTTTGTACACCGACGCATGTCTCATTCCTATTTTGCACCCGCGCACAGCAGACTTTTCCCTCCACAGACGCACGTCGGGAAACTAGGAAATGCATTTGCGCTCCCGGTAGCGGTTCAGCGAAAAGAGGAGGCGTGTTCCGGCGCAAACGTTCCCTGGTGCTATTTTGCCGGTTTAGAAAACAATTCCGCCACTGACCAGGAAAAACCTAGTCTAAAGTCAGTGGCGCGTTGCACATGTTATTCATATGCTATTTTAAAGGGTCACCAAATTTTCTGAGATTTTAACAGAGGTATGTGTGTTGAACACCATTGAAGACAATGTTAGCATCTGTTAGATTTAATAGTAGGGGGAAAATGGTTAAATTTTAGTTTTTTTCTGCTATTTTCATCTTCCGGGTTTAAAATCTTCAACATGTCCACGTCACAGAGCACTATAGTACGTTGATGACTCATCGGTGTCCCATAATTATTCATGTGACTGAGTTTTCTTATCCAATGAGAAGACGCTTTCTCTTAATTATTCATGACACCACGTGGAACTTTCCAATGACAGACATGTCAAACTGTGATATCGCGTAGTAGATGAGAGAGGCAATGATGGGACGCGTGTTTGTTTTCGTGGTGCAAAAGTTCCAGTGCATCTTTCCCCGCGATGCTACCCGGGCTAGACTCTGACTGTGGGCGGTTGGTTGGCTATCAACCACAACACATCTAAACTATGTGTGTGTAGCAACCATTCAACTGGAGAATGGCGGACTTCAGCCTTGTACAGCAATGCGTCTTGCGAGTGATGCGGTCCCGAGGACTTTTCTATCGCTTCAGAGGTGTGTGTGTGTGTGTGTGTGTGTGTGTCTAAAATGTAACCCTGACCGTTTTACTTGCCTTTTGTTAAATAATCACTCGTTATTAAAATTTTGATATTTCGATAATACCTCAAGTGTATGGAATGTATGCTTAATTTGTGCAAATTTCTGTCACTGTCCATCTTTATTATGTGGGTTTAGGGGGCGCGTAGATCTAGGTTTTTTTTTTAAGCAGAAAATTTATTATTTTCAAATATATGCATTTATAGTGTGTATATAAACAAATATATATTTTATAATGACAATTATACATATACATGTACATTTATTTGTTTTTAATACAATTATGATTACTGTAGGCTAATATATGTAGCAGGGCATTCAGTTACTTTTGAAAGGACAAAAATAAGGTGTCAGTGTATTTCATTAGACTTTAACTTTGTCAGCTATACAGAAAATCTAGCATTTCCTCACGTTTTACCACTGATTTTTAGTGACAGTCGATATGCATGGGCCACTGGCGATGACAGTTTCCCCCCTATAAGCTATAAATCTAGCTTATACATTTACCCAAATTTTTATACGCCTGTTTAATTTGGGTGGGTTTCTCCCATCCCCATACAATGTCACTTCTCTGTGTTTTACGGCCCTGACGAGAACGCCGGTCTCCTCGGGTGTGAACCGCTCCCTTAAAGGGAATGTGAGATGACGCTATGATTGGTTTATTTCACGTTACGCCCAAACCACACCAATGAATAATTAAGCTACTTCAGACCAACCTGTTTTAGATTTGCGTCGGGCGCAAGAGTCATTTATCCCGCCGGTATAATAGCAACAGCGCCCAAGACCCGCCCACAAAGTTACTTGCGTTTCGCGCTTGATACTTGCGTTTCAGATCGTTAAAATTGGGCCCGAAGAGTTGTCTATCTCCATCCCGGAAAATAGTCTACTTGGGTCTCAGGTTGAATTCTGTGATGTTTCGAGCTTTCCTATCAGAGGATCGCATCAAGACGATTCACAGCTGCCTCTCCCTTTTTCAAAGAGGGAGATCAGTCTCGTTCAGGATGTGTCTTCGGCTACTAGGACTGATGGCCTCAACGGTGTCCGTGGTTCCCCTGGGACTACTGCGAATGAGAGATTTTCAGAACTGGACAGCGTCACAAGAATGCGTGAGCGCTCTCTGTCATTGGAGAGCCCCATCCTTTCTCAGGACAGGATGCCCTCTAGGTCCTATTGTACTGAGAAAAGTGGTGACGACGGATGCATCACTCACAGTCTGGGCCGCAGTGTTCGAGGGCAGAACAGTGAGAGGAGTTTGGTCTCCGGCACTGAGAGAGAAGCACATCAATCTTCTACTGACAGTGTTACTGACAGTGCTACTGACAGTGTTTCTAGCTCTGAGACATTTTGTGCATTTTCTCAAGAATCATCACGTATTGGTCAGGACAGACAATACAACGGCGATTGCCTACATAAATCGGCAGGGAGGAGTTTGTTCTTACATGCTTGATGCTTCACATGTTAGCGAAGAGACTAATAATGTGGAGCAGCCGGGTTACCTCAGAGAGTTATTGAGACGATTCAGAACGCGAGGGCTGCCTCGACATGTTCTTTATATAATCTCAAATGGGGAGTTTTCGAGGAAAAGAGTCTAATTAGTCTAATTGGGTGGGGAGAAAGCTATGCCATAATCAGAAATATTCTACATATATCTTAAGCAAAGTAGGCCTAAGTCAAGTCAAGTCAAGTCATCTTCATTTATATAGCGCTTTTAACAATGTAGATTGTTCCAAAGTGGCTTTACAGAGATACAAGGATAGTTTAAAGTAACAGAGATTGTTTTGGCTTTATAGCAGTTCTTGAATAAAGTTATTTTCCAGCCAAAGTTAATTTGATTTATTCACTTCCGTTGCAACGATCATTAGTTACTAACTTGGGGGCCGCTAAAACGACACCGTTTTAACAGGAAACTCTACACAGACTTTAAACGCGAAACCTGTGAGAACGCTGATGGCGTGCACAGGCGTATTACGAGTTCAGTCTATTGGTATGCTCGTTTGAATATATGTGCGCAGGTTTGTAATTCCCAACAAACAAAGCCTTAAAAAACTACTTGTCTGGCCTTAACATTTTGATACAGAATTTTATCACTTCGGGGTAGATACGCAAACCGAATTTTCCCGACAACGCTTTATCTGTAGAGTGGTAAAGGGATCCTCCATAAGGAGAAACTAGTTGGCACTTTAGCACCCCGCTAGGACATCGGGTCCAGGCGAAGGTCCTTCATCAGATCTGGATCCGGCAGGCTGCGGGAAAACCTCGGGATAAACAAAAACACTAAAATTAGCGTAGATGCCATTCTTCTTATGATGTAACGAGTACATCAGGATTTATGGGAAGTGTTCACGGTTCCGGCTGACCTAATCTATGCAGCCTAACATTGAATTATAGAAGTCGATAATATGTTGTGTATGCTAGGTCAAAGAGATGTGTTTTTAGTCTAGCTTTGAACTGACAGAGCGTGTCTGCTTCCCGGACAATGGTAGGAAGACTGTTCCAAAGTTTTGGTGCTAAATAGGAGAAGGATCTACCGCCAGCAGTCGATTTTGATATTCTAGGTATTATCAACTGGCCAGAATTTTGAGATTGCAATAGATGTGAAGGACTATAATGCGTTATGAGCTCGCTCAAGTACTGCGGAGCTAAACCATTTAGTGCTTTGTAAGTAATCAGCAATATTTAAAAAATGTATACGATGTTTAATAGGGAGCCAATGCAGTGTTGACACAACAGGGCTAATATGGTCATACTTCCTGGTTCTGGTAAGAACTCGAGCTGCTGCGTTTTGGACCAGCTGTAGTTTTTTTATTAAGCGTGCAGGGCAACCACCCAGTAGAGCATTACAATAATCTAGCCTTGAGGTCATGAACGCATGAACTAATTGTTCTGCATTTGTCAATGAGAGCATATGGCATAATTTCGATATATTTTTAAGATGGAAGAATGTGGTTTTACAGATACTAGACATGTGACTTTCAAATGAAAGATTGGTACCAAAGAGCACACCCAGGTTCCTAACAGACGACGAAGACTTGACAGAGCAGACATCAAGTTTTAGACAGTATTCTAGATTATTATGTGAGGATGTTTTTTCTCCAATAATTAGAATCTCTGTTTTTTCAGAATTTAGTAGTAGGAAATTACTAGTCATCCAGTTTGTTATATCAGCATTATTATATGCATTCCGTTAATTTTGTGAACTGGTAAGTTTCGTCAGGGCGTGAAGAAATATAGAGCCGAGTGTCATCGGCATAACAGTGAAAACTAATGCCATGCTTCCTAATGATATCTCCTAATGGTAGCATGTACAGAGTGAACAGCAACGGTCTTAGTACTGAGCCTTGTGGTACGCCATACTGAACTTGTGATCGATAAGACATCTCTTCATTTACTGCTACAAACTGATAACGGTCAGATAAGTATGATTTAAACCATGTTAATGCAATTCCACTAATGCCAACATCATTTTCGAGTCTATTTAAAAGAATGTTGTGTTCAATAGTGTCAAATGCAGCACTAAGATCGAGTAACACTAATAGCGAGAGACAACCACGATCGGATGATAAGAGCAAATCAGTCTAAAGTGCTGGAATTGCTGGAAAATATAGAATTCATAGACAATTGGAAAAGTTTTTGGGGCAAACCTGACCTGTTGAAAAGAGATGGTATTCATCCTTCCTGGGATGGTGCTGCTCTTCTCTCTAGTAATATGGCACATAGTCTTAGAGCTCAAACATGACAATCAGGGGCTCAGGTCAGGAAGCAGACAGACTGGCTAAACCGACCGTTTGCTAGCGGCATGCATAGATTAGGTCAGCTGGAACCGGGAACACTTCCCATAAATCCTGATGTACTCGTGACATCATGAGAAGAATGGCATCTACGCTAATTTTAGTGTCTTCGTTTATCCCGAGGTTTTCCCGCAGCCTGCCGGATCCAGGCCATATCCAAATCTGATGAAGGACCTTCGCCTGGACCCGATGACAACGCAGTGCTGAAGTGCCAACTAGTCTTTCCCTATGGAGGATCCCTTTACCACTCTACAGATAAAGCGTCGTCGGGAAAACTCAATTCGCGTATCTACCCCGAATTGATAAAATAAAATAAAATTCTGTATCAAAATTATAAGGAAACACCAGTACTTTGTTTAGGCTTGGTTTGTAGGGAATTACAAACCTGCGCACATATATTCAAACGCACATAACTATAGAACCAATTCTTAATGTGCACGTGAGCGTCAATTTTTGACTAATTGACAATTAGTCAATTTACACAAGACTAGATAATGATCTGAGATGTCATCGCTCTGCTGCAGAATTTCAATGGCATCAACATTGATTCTGTGTGATAATATTAGATCTAGGGTATGATTACGAAAATAAGTAGGTCCTGACACGTGTTGTCTAACTCCAATAGAGTTCAGAATGTCTTTAAATGCCAATCCCAATGCATCTTTTTCATTATCTATATGTATATTAAAATCACCAGCAATTATGACTTTATCTGCAACCAGTGCTAACTCTGATAGAAAGTCAGCAAGTTCTTTGATAAGCAGAGAATCGAAAATAACCTTACCTTGAGTCAAATAGTAAAGTGAACAACAGGAGAACTGGATATTAAGAAAAAAACACTTGCGCGCTCTTGCCGTATCCACGGACTGACCGCTTGTCCTTCAGGAGTGGGTAGATGTCTCTCCCTGCCTTCTCCGCTGTTTCAATGGCTTGTTTGGCGTATTTCTGGAACTGGTTTTCCTCCTCAACAATGAGAGCGATGTTCTTCGCCACCAAGTCTTTCTGTTCTTTTCTCGTACAGAGATCCCTTGCACATTTTTCAGCCTTTACAAAACCAATGTTGCATTAGAGAGAAATTATGAGTTCAATGCATAAAATAAAACATATTAAAATAATACCCACCATTTGTTGTTTGTAGATGTCTTGGAGTGCTTTTCCTTCTTCTTTAGCTTTTTGAGCTTTAAGTTGTCGCTTTTCCATGAAGATTTTATCTGCCTCCTTCAATGCATTCAGCATCTCCAAAGATTTCCATTTTTCTTCCTCTGCCTTTCCTTTTTGACATCCAGCTGGTTGTTCAGAGACAGGAAGGATGTTACTTGGTTGAAAACAGCTCTTTCAAGTGTTTTCGCAATGAATGGTAGGAGAGAGACAGGTCTGTAATTCTCTACAAGTGATGTGTTTAGTGATGGTTTTTTAAGCAGTGGAGTTACCCGAGCCTGCTGGAATGCTTCAGGGAAATGCCAGTATGGAGGGATGAGTTGGTGTTTGATGTGTGTGAGTGCTGGTAGAAGTGTGGGAGAGATGGCTTGTAGAAGGTGTGAGGGGATGGGGTCTAGAGGACAGGAGGGAGGATGACTGGAGAGGAGAAGTTTAGATTCTTCTTCATCGGTTAGTGGAGAGAAGGAGGAGAGAGGGCAGATAATGTCTAAAGAAGAGGTTAAGATGGAGCATACGGTATCCGTTGCAGTATTCACATCCAGAGATGGGAACTGTGAGGGTGGGGGAAGAGAGGATGACACGGCAGAGGAGAGATGGGAGCGAGAAAGTGAGCGCAGGTTTCGTCTGAAAGTGACTGGTGGGGGGTTGTTGGTGCAGGGGTAGAGAGTTGTAGACTGACAGTAATGAGGAAATGATCTGAAACATGGAGAGGTCTCACCAGAATGTTGTCTGTGATGTCCGTGTGTAGACCAGGTCCAGTTGGTTGCCTGATGTGTGAGTGCCTGTGGTGATGAGCCGTCTGAGACTGAAAGAGGCTAGGAGAGAGATGAAGTCTGTAGCATACGGCCTCTCGAGATGAATGTTGAAATCACCCAAGACTACCAGTGGGGAGCCGTCCTCAGTGAAAGAGGACAGCAGCACATCCAGCTCCTCTACAAAGCTTCCCAGCTGACCCGCTATATGACTACAATATGGATCTTACTGGGAGTTGTAAGTGTAATAGCACGACAATCAAACGAGTTGTTATTGCATAAAGAGAGAGTGGAGTATTTCCAGTTGTTAGAAATGAGAAGCCCTGCACCCCCAGCCCTCCCAGACTGGTGTGAGCAGAAGAGAAGTTGTTAGAGAGAGTGTGTGAGGATGAGCGAATGGGACGCAGATTAGCAGTATTGCGCTGCCTTCTGCGCGTGATGAAAGAGCGTTGTCGAGAGACAACAGGAATGTATTGAAAGCACATGTTGAGTAAGGGGAAAATAGGATAAAAGTGGGAAATGAAAGGGAGAAGAAGATACTTAAGTGCCTTACTGGTGTCCTTGCTCGGTGGAGACGCACAGGTAGAGTCGATGGTCTTTCCCCGAGTCGGTCTTCACACGAGTCGGTCTTCACGTGAGAGCTGAACCCTTGCGCTAACGCTTCCGCGATGTAATGCTTTCAACGCTTGAGTGAGGACAGCTGTCTCGGCCCAGCAATTAAGCAAATAATCCAAAAATTGGAGAAATCGAAACTAGCTGCTCGGAGGCGACACTTATGCCTGGTTCAGATTGGAGAAGAAACATGTCGGACTACACGTTGCTTCCCGACCAGTCATCGCGTGCCGTCTCACACACACATTCACTCGCACACATATACACATACACGCACTCACTCACTCACTCACACACACACACACACTCTCTCTCTCTCTCTCTCTCTCTCTCTAGCTCACTCACTCACACAAACGCACTCACTCACTCACGCTCACTCACTCTCTCACACACACACACACACACACACACACTCTCTCTCTAGCTCACTCATACAAACGCACTCACTCACTCACGCTCACTCACTCACACACACACACATACACTCACTCTCGCTCACTCACTCACTCGTGCACACACACACACTCACTCACTCACTCACTCACTCACTCGCGCACACACACTCGCTCACTCATACACACACACTCTCTCTCTCTCTCTCTCTAGCTCACTCACTCACACAAACGTACTCACTCACTCATGCTCACTCAATCACACACACACACTCTCTCTCTCTCTAGCTCACTCACTCACACAAACGCACTCACTTACGCTGCACAGTGTGCGCGAGTGAGTGTGTGTGCGCGCGAGTGAGTGCGTTTGTGTGCGCGAGTGAGTGAGCGAGAGTGTGCGTGTGCGCGAGTGAGTGGGTGTGTGTGTGCAAGTGAGTGAGCGAGCGAGCGTGTGTGTTTATGTGTGCGCGAGTGGGTGTGTGTGTGCGAGTGAGTCTTCACACGGATGAGCGAGTGTGTGTGTGTGTGTGTGAGTGAGTGAGCGAGTGTGAGTGAGTGTATGAGTGAGTGAGAGTGTGTGAGTGAGTGAGTGAGCGAGTGTGTGTGTGAATGAGTGAGTGTGAGTGAGCGAGTGTGTGTGTGTTTGACTGAGTGTGTGAGTGAGCGAGTGAGTGTGTGTGTGTGAGATTGAGTGAGCGAGTGTGAGTGTGAGTGAGTGAGCGAGTGTGTGAGTGAGCGGGTGAGTGTGTGTGTGTGAGATTGAGTGAGCGAGTGTGAGTGTGAGTGAGTGAGCGAGTGTGTGTGTGCGAGTGAGTGTGTGTGTGTGCGCGCGAGTGAGTGCATAGTGTGCGCGAGTGAGTGAGCGAGAGTGTGTGTGTGCGCGAGTGAGTGGGTGTGTGTGTGTGTGTGCAAGTGAGTGAGTGAGCGAGCGAGCGTGTGTGTTTATGTGTGCGCGAGTGAGTGAGCAAGAGTGTGTGTGCGCGAGTGAGTGGGTGTGTGTGTGCGAGTGAGTCTTCACACAAGTGAGCGAGTGTGTGTGTGTGTGTGAGTGAGTGAGCGAGTGTGAGTGAGTGTATGAGTGAGTGAGAGTGTGTGAGTGAGTGAGTGAGCGAGTGTGTGTGAATGAGTGAGTGTGAGTGAGCGAGTGTGTGTGTGTTTGACTGAGTGTGTGAGTGAGCGAGTGAGTGTGTGTGAGATTGAGTGAGCGAGTGTGAGTGTGAGTGAGTGAGCGAGAGTGTGTGTGCGAGTGAGTGTGTGTGTGTGCGAGTGAGTGAGGGAGCTAGAGAGAGAGAGAGAGAGAGTGTGTGTGTGTGAGTGAGTGAGTGTGCATGTTTGCGCAAGTGAGTGAGTGAGCGAGAGTGTGTGTGCGTGCGAGTGAGTGGGTGTGTGTGTGCGAGTGAGCGAACGAGTGTGTGTGTTTGTGCGAGTGAGTGAGCGAGAGTGTGTGTGTGCGCAAGTGAGTGGGTGTGTGTGTGTGTGAGTGAGCGAGCGAGCGAGTGTGTGTTTGTGTGTGTGTGTGCGAGTGAGTGAGCGAGAGTGTGTGTGTGCGCGAGTGAGTGGGTGTATGTGTGTGTGCGAGTGAGCGAGCGAGTGTGTGTGTGTGTGTGTGCGCGAGTGAGTGAGTGTAAGTGTGAGAGTGAGTGAGCGAGTGTGAGTGAGTGAGTGTGTGTGAGTGAGTGAGAGTGTGAGAGTGAGCGAGTGTGTGTGCGAGTGAGTGAGTGTGAGTGAGCGAGTGTGTGTGCGAGTGAGTGAGTGTGAGTGAGCGAGTGTGTGTGTTTGAGTGAGTGAGTGTTTGAGTGAGCGAGCGAGTGAGTGAGTGTGTGT
>NC_139971.1:39503460-39788460 GCF_963993115.1 Abramis brama
TACAGAGTGAACAGCAGTGGTCCTAGTACTGAGCCTTGTGGTACGCCATACTGAACTTGTGATCGATAAGACATCTCTTCATTTACTGCTACAAACTGATAACGGTCAGATAAGTATGATTTAAACCATGTTAATGCAATTCCACTAATGGCAACATCATTTTCGAGTCTATTTAAAAGAATGTTGTGGTCAATAGTGTCAAATGCAGCACTAAGATCGAGTAACACTAATAGAGAGATACAACCACGATCGGATGATAAGAGCAAATCATTTGTGACTCTAATGAGAGCAGTCTCAGTACTATGGTATGGACTAAATCCTGACCGAAAATCCTCGCAGATATCATTTCTTTCTAAAGATACCGCCTTTTTCTAGTATCTTTGACAGAAAAGGCAGATTCGAGATCGGCCTCTAATTGACTAATTCTGTAGGATCAAGTTGCGTTTTTTTAACAAGCGGTTTAATCATAGCCAGCTTAAAGGTTTTTGGTACGTATCCTAGAGACAAAGATGAATTGATGATATTAAGAAGAGGATCTATGACCTCGGGAAGCATCTCTTTCAGTAGCTTAGTCGGTATAGGGTCTAACATACATGTTGTTGGTTCAGATGATTTAATGAGTTTAGCGAATTCTTCCTCTCCTATAGCAATAAATGAATCAAATTTTTCCTTGGGGAGACTACAATGCACTCCCTGATGCGATACTGTAGACGGTTACATAGTTATAATTTTGTACCTGATATTATCAATCTTATAAGTGAAGAAGTTCATAAAGCCATTACTGCTGTGTTGCTTGGAAATTTCTGGGCTTGAAGCTTTCTTTTTCGTTAGTTTCGCGACTGTTTCAAATAAATACCTAGGGTTTTGTTTATTTTCTTCTAACAGGGTTGAAAAAAAGCAGATCTAGCAGCTTTTAAAGCCTCTCTGTATGCAATCAAACTCTCTTTCCATGAAATGCTAAATACTTCTAGTTTTGTTTTCTTCCGGTTGCGCTCCATTTTTCTGGCTGTTCTCTTAAATGCCTGAGTGTGCTCGTTGTACCATGGCGTTGGACTATTTTCTTTAATCTCCTTTAAGTGCAACGGAGCAACTGTGTCTAAAGTGCTGGAAAAGAGAGAGTTAAACATTTCTGTTGCAATATCGAGTTCTTCTAAGCTATCCGGGATGCTGAGATGATGAAACTGATTAGGAAGATTATTAATAAAGCAATCTTTAGTGGCTAGTGAAAGTGATAGGTCTCACATATTTGTAACACGGAGTCGGCTTTGCAGCTTTGGCTAAATGTAATTTACACAAGACTAGATAATGATCTGAGATGTCATCGCTCTGCTGCAGAGTTTCAATGGCATCAACATTGATTCCGTGTGATAATATTAGATCTAGAGTATGATTACGACAATGAGTAGGTCCTGACACGTGTTGTCTAACTCCAATAGAGTTCAGAATGTCTTTAAATGCCAATCCCAATGCATCTTTTTCATCATCTATATGCATGTTAAAATCACCAACAATTAGTACTTTATCTGCAGCCAGTACTAACTCTGATAGAAAGTCAGCAAATTCTTTGATAAAATCTTTATGGTGCCCTGTATACAGTAGCCAGCACAAATCTCAAACGTGATTTGTCATTTACACTATATATTTTTACATTCAAAAATATATAAAAATCACCAACATTTCAAAAGAAGTATATTTAAAACTAGATTTCTTAGTGATTTTGAAAATATTACTATAAATTACAGAAACACCTCCCCCTTTGCCTTTCAGACGGGGTTCATGTTTATAACAGTAATCTTGTGGGGTGGACTCATTTAAGGTAATGTAATCGTTTGGTTTAAGCCAGGTTTCTGTCAAACACAGCACATCTAGATTACAGTCAGTAATCATATCATTAACAATAAGTGCTTTTGAAGTAAGGGATCGAATATTCAGCAACCCAAGCTTTATCATTTGCTCATCTGTATTATAGTTGTTTTTTATTTGTTGAATATCAATTAAATTTTTAACCTTAGATGGGTTGAAACGTTTTTTTTGGATTTCCAAATTCGGGGAACAGACACAGTCTAGTCTCTATGTGATGATAGCTAGGTGAAAGAGGCTCTATGTGATGGGATTTATCTGACCTTGGTGACGTGAGACAGCTAGCAGACGGTCGGTTTAGCCAGTCTGTCGGCTTCCTGACCCGAGCCCCAGATTGTCATGTTTTATCTCTAAGACTATGAGCCAAATTACTAGAGAGAAGAGCAGCACCATTCCAGGAGGGATGAATAACATCTCTTTTCAACAGGTCAGGTCTGCCCCAAAACCTTTTCCAATTGTCTATGAATTCTATATTATTTTGCGGGCACCACTTAGACCACTTAGACATCTCATCACTCCTGCGAAAAGGAAGGGGGCCAGAGCAACTTAGGTGGCACGCAGATGGCGCGCAGATGGCACGTTAGCAGGCTAGCGAATTGCTGGCGTGTTGTGCTAGCAATAACAATTTAGTTTGAAGCTAGCTATGTCAGGTTAATGTGTGATGTTGAGTAAGTTATATTTAGCAGTATAAACAACAAGGAATGATAGTAAATAATGATTCAAAACAGGAAGATATACAAAGCTTTTCAGACGCACACCAACGCAAACAGCAGCAGAAGCAACGAGGCAGACAGGAGCAATCAAACTCAAATGTGAATAATGAACTCAAACAAATGTGTACAAAGTTGCACAAGTTAGGCTACAAAGATACAAAATGCAATACGTCACATGTCATGCTGCCACTCGCACGCATCACTTCAGGCCGGCTGTGCTGTACTGTTGTAACAAACTGCTGGTCCTCTCCTGTTCTTCACTGTCATCGCTCCTTTGTTTAAATATTAAGATTCATTAAAACTGCTCGACTGAAGAACTGGCTGTTGTGTGACAGTAATTTCATCTATTTAACAAATCTAGTTATTTATTAGTCTGCAGACCTGCCAACCTTGAAATTATTTTTGAGTACCATCAGTGGTACATTATAAACAGGACACGCATTAGCTGAATAAACGGTAGCCAATACAAACATATTTATAGAAAACTGTTGACAATGAATAGACAGGACCAATAGTAGCAAAACGAATCACTTATTCTAAAAAGATTATCAAGTAGGCCTATATAATGAGGGGTTTTGTAAACGGTATTTTAACGATTTTTAAAAATGGATAATGATGGATAATACAAAATGCGTTCTAACATTTTGACAAAATTTAGACTTACAGGTGTCCGTCTTCTCTCTCTGTGTGTGTGCGTTTGTGAAAGAGACGCAGCACTGAGACAATGGTACTTTTAAAACATAAGTAATTAACATGCTAGTTTTCATACTAAATTAATATGTAACATAATTAGGTACTTTAGTTATTTTTAACACAATAACATTACACATTCATGCTACATTTCTCAACACTGAGAATGAATAAATAAATGCTTGTTTCTCCAGACTCGCAGTCATCCACAAGTCAGAGCACTTTCATAAAGCCATAGCAATTTCAAGTTTATTTAGATTATAATGTTCAGAGTGACTATGAATGACAGAGTGTATTTTTAGAGTCAATCCATGCGATCACGCAGAGGATTAAGTAAACTCAATTCAATATTTCAACAAATCTCCCCCAGCCTGTTCACCGTAAGGAGTCAGAAGCACCGAGACTACTGTACTGTCTCTTTTCAATCATAAGCCTTACGCATTTGTCAATCATCCTGGCTTGCTATTTGGGGAATGAACCAGCGCTATGATCGAACTCTTCTTCTTCTGCTGTTGCTTGATTTGAGTACAGCGCGTGCACCAGGTTTTTGCGTAGTTTAGAGTGACAAATCGTACCAGCGTACTTTGAGGTCAAAATGCGTACAGGTTGGCAGGTCTGAGACTGTTCTATCTCAAATAATGTATTTTTGATTTAAAGGCCTGAATTGATTAAACAAAAAAAAAACATATTTTCTTACTTTGTTGGCTTCTTTCTTCTTCATTCAATCCAGGGTCCCTGGTGTAGTTTTTTGCATTATGCCAATGGTCTGGCAAAATGTCTGTGGAGAGAGCAGATTAATCACGTTCGACCTTTTCGTAGTAAGCTACACGTAAGGTAAATGTTACCATGACATATAAAGTATTTGTTGCTGTTACTATGGCATGAACATTTAATCACTGCTAACATTCATTATCAGTCCCCTGTGTTTTACACTTTGCTCATTAGTCATCAAGGTTTGACACTTATCATTTTACTGTTTTACTGTCACTCATACTGCCAGTATGAGTGGAGATTACAAACAAAACCAGAACAACAGATCGAAATGGACATGAATCCAGTGGTATGTGATACGCAGGCTATATTTACCTCTACTATAAGTAAAAGTAGCATATATATTCTCATTAACGTAAGATTTTTGAGGCCTATTGAAAGGTGATTGACAGTTAGGAAAATGTTAGCAACGTGTCAATTTCAGGTGTTTAATTTGTGCTGCCTTTCAGTCATTCATGTAAAAATCGGTTTATTTAATTGTTTTTTTGGTAAAGCTGCAAGTCACTTGTCTTAGTTGTCCTGGCATACAATATTTTGCACAACCTCTAGGTGAAGAGAGTGCATGTTAGCATGAGCACAATAGACACGTTGATGGAAAATACCCTAGGTTTAAATAAACCACAATTATCAATATACAACATACCCTCTAATACTCGCTGGTTGCTTTATTGCTGCAAATAACTATATCAGTGACTTTTTGATTGAACTTTGCTCACTGTAAGTTGTGTTGGGCTTCTTCTAATCTCATGTTCAGTGTAACTCATAGAGTTCTGTATAGTGACGACAGACAAGAGGATAAAAATGGACACTCGTGTCTAGCTTGATGAGGATATAGCCAAAGCTTTGAAAGGTAAACTGAGAAGTCAGCGGAATTCTAATACATTTCTATGCAAATTATTATACATATATTTAAATATGGATACAAAAATGTTATAATCATTGGTTAATTTTATATCAGTTCTTCTTCCCTTTCACAGATCCTGTGATAAAGCAGTCTTCACACACTACAGTGTCTGAACCACAAGCCCTCAGTTGTGGAAAATGAATCGTACTCAAAGAAGTGATCGTCTACGTGAAGATGAAGATGTGACATTCAAACTCTTCTGTTTGTTTGGTTCAGCCTTTTGTAGGCGTAAGTTTGTACATAATGCGTTATTCACTTCTGCACATTGTTTTTCTGTAACTTTTTTTTTTTTTTCAGAAAAATGCATTGTGATGCTTATTTAGTGTATTTAGTGATGTAATATTCATGGTGTACTTTTCAGTAATACAGGTATAAATGAAATGTTCTACAAAAATGTATAAATATAGCCATAGCATTTCAATGATCTTTGTTATTATGTATTTTGTTCAAGAGATTATATATGCTGCTATACTTTTTTAATGTACCCTTATGTTTTATTTTGCATTTTACAGAACAAGATAGGCTACTATATTAAAGTTTTCTTGATTTCAAAGTCTGTGTATGTCTTAACATTTAGATTTATTTTTGCACTTTTAATACAGCCTTTTGAATACTCAATAAAACAGCTTTATAATAAACTATTAGTGTAATGCTAATACATTTTTAATGAGCTGAAATGCTATTTAAGTGTTCTTGAGGAACATTAAAATTAAGCTTCAAATATATTATAACTGCAGTTTAAGACATATGAAAGTATATTTTTAATGAACTGTAAAGAAATACACTTAAATGCACTAAATGCACTTGAAGTGGTTCCATTTTAGTACAATTTAATATATTAAAATATAGTGCAAATAGCTTAAAATTGATCTTAAGCATATACTTGAGGTTGTTTCAAAATAATGCATGTAATACCTACAAATCTTTGCAGATTTAATAAACACATAGTATAGTACAATTTAAAGGGGTATAATGCCCTTTTCAAAAGTCTTTGATGTCCCTAGAGTGTGTATGTGGGTATATTTCTTGTATGTTTCTAAGACACTCCTGCTAACTGGCTAACGTTATTATTCTTACTGAAATATTTCTGCTAATCAGCTGTGGACCACTATTACCTAAAACTGTCTCTATTAATCCTGTTGTAGGAGACTACGAACAACATTAGGAGCCTTTAAAGTAGCATAATAGGGGCCCTTTAAGGACCAGCGGCAGCATGTTTAGTATTAGTCTACTGTCACTTTAAGATCGGTACACGTCTAATATATAGGCATAGGACGTACACTCGATTTTCTCTCAAATATTTGCTTTCACTTTAGACATAACCAACTGTGTTTATGTTTAGCTTGTGTGTATTTGACAGTATTAGCACAATAAGACTAGAAAGACAACTTAGTCCAGTATCCAGGCGCTGTTTGACAGGCTTTTAGTGCCTGTGAGCTTCGGGTGTATGCGAATGAAATGTTTAACCGGCAACTTTTGTGAATGGCAGTGTCCCGTGAGTGTAACTTTATCCTCTGCCTTAACATGTGATGTGAATGTAACAGAACTGCAACTGACAGAATGTGCGCTGTAACACAATACTACGACATTTCTTCAAAAGCAGATCGTGGAGACATTTTAATCATCCACGATCAAATATTGTGATATCGCACACCCCCATGTGTCCCACTGTTATTTCATACATGTGCTGTATTGATTTGTATTAATGTTACCTGTCGGGTTGTTCTGTGCAGACGGATCTGTTGAGCTGCTGCAATCCATTCCTTCGGGGATATACCCATATTCGAACGCGTCCCTGCTAATGCTATCCATTCCTTCGGGGATATACCCATATTCGAACACATCCCTGCTAATGCTATCCATTCCTTCGGGGATGTACTCATATTCAAACACGTCCCTGCTGCTGCTATCCATTCCTTCGGGGAAAATTGCATGCATGATGTTTACTTTCTGCATGTTGCCTAACATCAGAAACATCAGGCTGAAGCGGACATGAATCACAGTGGTTATAACTAGAGACTCACCATCTGATGTTTTAAACCAGTAATGATGTAAAATGTTCTTTAAGGAGATCCATGACTCTCCTTTACGAAGTGTCCGAAGTAGATGCAGGCATTCTGTAAAAGTTTTCAAAAAGATTAGTCCTGTTTGATTTTGAGATATGTAGTTTATATAAGGTAATGTTGCAGTTACTATGGCATTCTCTGGATGCCCATGAACATTTATTCATTGCTAAACATTCACTGTCAATCTGCTGTGTTTTACACTTTGCTTATTTGTCATCAAGGTAATTTTACTGTCACTTGTGTAAGAGCTTTACATGTTTTCAAGCAATGCTATTTCCATTTCGTTCTTGTTTTTGGTCTCACCTTCGGACAAGCGTGTAGTTTTCCTCTGAATCCAAAGTTTTGAATCCAAAAGACATTCTCCTTCGACCATCCCCTTCAGCACTCTGTATAAGCCTTCATTCGTTGACATTAAAGCTTGAGTTCTCTCTACAACTGATTTAAAATTCCCTATTGCTGTAAGCAGTAAGGTTTCAGTTTTTAGTAAAATGCCCTTATTTCCATTTCCTGTGCATAATAAATCAGTGACTTGTGCTCAAAAAAGCAAACTCACGTATTTCTCTGAGGCACAGTGCTCTGTAAAAGCCGGTTAACTTGATCTGCATGGTGGATGGGTTGATGAGTACTTCTCTCAGGCTTATGTCTTTATAATAAACATCCTGTTCACCGCAGTACTGTAACGCAGCGATGAGTTCCTGCATGATGTATTTTGCTTCTGCTTCAACCAGACGACCTCCGTTTGTTTTGATGTAATCACGCAAGGTTATGCTGGTACCTGGATGTTCCATAATTAAGATGTCGTGCTCTTCCATGTCAAACCATTCAAATAACTTTACGACATGGTCGCTATGTTCCACCATCCGCATTATAGCTGCCTCTCGACACAAATGTTTGGAAATCCCAATCTAAAAGAAGAGATTGACAAAAGGTTAGTTAACTCCTAACCTCAACTTCCTTACTAAAGAGTGAGAAGAAAACAATGAACTTTACATGTGTTTACATCTGACGCTTCAAGGCTTTGATTGTCTGTTTCAGTTTTATCTTATGCTGTCTACATATAGAATTATCAATTACCGAATAACAATTTAATAAATGATTCTTAATAGTAATTTTCATGAAGAATAAAATCGTGTCAACTTACGTGGAAATCAAACTGGCGCTTCTTAACAACTTTGATGAGCACCTAAAAAAAGGAGAAAATATTTGTAAACGTAAGTGAACTGATTCGTTTTTGTTGTTTACATGATAATTTACAACCTTTTTTAAAACATGTTTTGATCAAAACTGTAAACACTGATATTTAGGTCAGGACTCGAAAGACAGAAGGAAACAAGAGGCAATAAGTTTGGTGTATACAGAAAGAGCAACATACTTGTTTGCCATCTGATCTTCGAATTCCTTCATAGACAATGCCATGGGGTTTCGATGACAGTTTCTTTCCCACTACATAAAGAGAGTCAAAGGATCCTGAAAAACACACAACAGCATGAGACTGAACTAGGGGTGGGCGATATAGCCTCAAAATTATATCACGATAGAATATTTCAAGAATATTTGCAAATAATGATATTTATGACAATATAGAAAAAAAATGTAGAAATTTTTTTTTATTACATTTATCTCACCTAAATGTTTGCTCACTCATTGCGTTTTTACAACTGGGTAATTTTGTTTTTAAGAGTTTACACAACACAAGGAAGCTTGATTTCAATCTTTGAATTAAATTGAAAAAAGTAGCAAAAAATATATACAAAATAATAAAAATACAAATAAAGAGAAAAGTTTTTGGGTAGGTCTAACACTAGTATTCAGAAATGCTACAGAAACTGAATAAGGTAATCAAATGTAAAATAACACTAGTCCTGAGTCCTGACTAAATTAAATACATAGGCTATTAATTCTGATTCCTTACAATTAAAGCTATGTTTTGTTGTTTTGACAACAGCATTAATGACAGACACATATGGCTGCTGTCACTTTTAGAGCTAGTGCCCGGATCCATTACTGTTTTCATTATACTGTCTGTCACACTGTCACGCGCGTTTTATGCTTATTTCAGACATAACCGACTGTTTACGAATATACTAACCATGACCGGAATTTACACAATTTTGCGTGTTTTTTCCCCCGTTAAAGCGATATAATCCGTGAAAAATAACTTTTGTTACTCGCAAGCTGTTTGTGAGACGGCTTTACTGTACGTATGCACGCAGAGTAAACATCTCTCAGAGAGCGCGCGAGAGTACTGAATAGTTTAAAATCACAAATGTTTAAACTGATAAGACTTAAAAAGAAGTGAAAATGATAAACTTTAGTTACGATGCAACTGCAAGTGACAAAAGACAATTCCGTCATGTCCTGACTGCTAAATACAAGAGTGTGGTATCGACGATTGACATGTGCACTGCTGAACACTCACGCGGTTGGTAAAATTGCGTCTTGGGGAAAGTTTTAAAATTATTGATTTGATTTTATAATCTGTGTGGATTCATTTAGGCTACTCATACAATGTACATGTTAAAGTGAATCAATGTTTGCGGGGGAATTTCCCGCATTATAAGTGGTAGACCTGCGGGAATTATTAAAATACTATTAAAGTGGCTCCTTTTTAGGTACTAAATTGTCATTGGAGGCTGACTTGCTGCTCTCGCGCTCTGACGGGTGTTATTGTTGTGCGTGCTATGGAACGTAATGCGCCATAGGTCATTGCGTCGCTATATCAGTGATATCGCGATATGACACTTTTTTTAGCATGTAAAAATTTATACCGGTATTTTCGTGGACGGTATGATATGGCACACCCCTAGACTGAACTGCTTATGACTAAACACACCAGTGTAGATCATGCGAGGAACCAACCAGTGTGAAGATTACAAATAAAATCAGTAAACAGGCTGAAATTGACACACATGAATAATTAGCAGGTTTTGCATTTAAGTTCATGTTCCTGCTCAGCCAATTTCCAAAGAAACACTGACCGACAATGTCCTAATTTCAACACCAGTCCTAATTTCAGTTAAAATGACAAATCTGCATTCTTACGTTCTCATTCATACATTCATACGTACTCGTGTCCCACTGTTATTTCTGCATACATATGAGTTTTAGTTTGTATTAATGTTACCTGTTGGGTTGATCTTCACAGGTCCATCTCTTGGGCTACCGATGGGGTTTCTCTCAGATAACACATCAGCGCTGGTCGAAGTTTGAGCGTTATCAACTATTGGCTCAGTCTCTGGCACATCTGTGGCTGCAGTCGGCTCCTGTGTGGGTGTTTGTGGATGCTCCTGCGATAACACAGCAGCGCTGGTCGAAGTTTGAGCGTTATCAACTATTGGCTCAGTCTCTGGCACATCTGTGGCTGGAGTCGGCTCCTGTGTGGGTGTTTGTGGATGCTCCTGCGATAACACATCAGCGCTGGTCGAAGTTTGAGCGTTATCAACTATTGGCTCAGTCTCTGGCACATCTGTGGCTGGAGTCGGCTCCTGTGTGGGTGTTTGTGGATGCTCCTGCGATAACACAGCAGCGCTAGTCGAAGGTTGAGCACCGCTGCTATCCATTTCCTCAAACTGCATGTAGCCTAAGGAAAAATTAAAACTAACATCAGAAACATCAGGCTGAAACGGACATGAATCAGAGTGGTAATGACTAGACACTCACAAACAATAAGTGTAGGCTATTGTGATTGTCACAACATTTGGTAGCCTTACTAAACACTATTTTATTAAGTTTAGTGACAGCATGGTGCAATAATTGGTACAGGCCCGGGGTTTTCAAAGTGGAGGCCGCAGCAAGTTGGGAAAAAAAGTGGAAAAAATATTTATATTATTATGAGTATTGTTATGAAATAGCATTATAATAATTTGTCGCATAGCCTATCTGAACATTATACTTTTAATGCTAATCTTTTAGAGATGCACTGATTGATCTGCTGGTGACCGGAATTGGCCGATTTTCACGTGATCGGCCATGACCGGCCTATCAGTCTGACATATGCCGATTGTATGCCGGTCAAATGCACTCGGGCGACACATGATTAACATCAACATCGCGCAACATCAGCATCACATGTGCACACAGAACGCACATGTATGACTATGAAACCTCGTGTATTACGCCCATTTCAGACCGCAAGCGCGAGCGACGCGTGAGCAGCAGTGAAGCGGGGGTTTCGGCGCCGAGGCTATTTATGCTGCGCTGCTCACGTTCAGTTAAAGTGAAAGCACACTTTTGATGGACAAAAAAAATAAACATGATTTCACACAAAAAGTGTTTCGATTTGCAAGCTCTCAATTCGATTCGATTTCGATTCTCGATCCGATTTTCGATTCTAAATTCAATTTCGATTCAACTCAATGAATATAGATTTAATACAAATCCTATAATTATTTTTTAAAAAGAACAGTGAACATAAGTTTACAAGTGGTTAATTAATAAAAAGAAATTAAGAGCCACAAACCAATAAAAGAGCTATAAACTCTTTTTATTTTAGGTACACTTGGGTACATTAAAACAGAACCCAACTCTATATTTCAAATGCATACTATGAATAGACAGGATTTTGAAAAATTCAAGATGAAAATTGGACAAGTCAGAACAGTCGCATGCCTTGATCAAACAGGTTAACAATCCTCACATAAACCCATTAAAAAAACAACTCGAATATCATTTTTACCTGTGCCCTTCCTGTCTAGCAGCTAGGACATATACAGAAACTGAATAAAGTTATCAAACAGTCTGCGCTGCATTAATTATAAACTAGTGCAAAATGCCCGTGCAAAATCAGTTTTTGTGTGTGTTTTTAGTAATTGTTGGTTTGGTGTATTTGAGTGCTCATTGTTACAATTACACAGCAAAAGTTCAGTGACATTTTTATTTGTGCATGGTAGAAAGCACAAAGTGAACTCAGAGAAAACGCTATGCTTGAGCAAACAGTTTGTGAATAGGCTACTACAAATGATGCTCGTGAAAGAGAATGTGAACGCATTGAATAGGATATGTTTAGTTGGTGAATAGCATAGGCTATTATTACCCAGTAGTGATAACGTTAAGCGCACCAGAATGAAATATAATATTCAGAAGTAAACAGCATAGCTGACTTAGGCTGGCGACACACTGGCTGCGTGGCGTATGCGTGGCGTTTTCCATGTCTTTGCACACCAGAAACGTGTCTGACGCGGCACTGCTGCTGCTAGGTGACATATGATAAGCCTCATTGGTGTTATATTTGACATATGGAGAGAGAGTTGTGGAAGGCCTATACTTCATGTTAAACATAAATATATAGCAGCAAAGACAACGTCGGCAGTGTTGACGGCAAAATAGGCTGCAGAATATTTCGTTCTGTATTGACAGGTGCAGTATATGAAAATCGATCATATTTTTTTTAATTACCTTTATATTTGCATTTATGTCAAAACCTAGAGACGTTCAAACATCTAAATGACATTTATTAATATGTATTTGTGTCAAAATGACATATACAGTAAACATCTTTTCCTATTCTATTTTGCCTGGAAACGCTTCCAAGACGCTTGCGTGTCGCGTGAAATATAGGCTCGGTTCTGTTTCTAGCATGCACGCGTTTATGTGCAAGCTCTCTAACCTGTTAACATGGGAGCCGAAATAAAAACGGACACGCCACGCAGCTGAGACGCTCACGCCACGCATCCAGTGTGTCGCCGGCCTTACAGATTCAGTTAACATCCACAAATGAATAAGCGCGTCGATTCAGGGAGCAGTGCAAAGTGCCCGTGCAAAATCAGTTTTTGTGTGTGTTTTTAGTAATTGTTGGATTCTTGGTAAAGAAAACACATTTTTACTCAAATTAATCAAAATGGATTTATCAGGTTTTGGAACCAAACTATAATATTCAGAAGTAAACAGTGTAGCTGACTGAGTGTTTATGTCAGAATGTTTTTTTTTTAAACCACAACCTTCTAAGTGTTTCTTTTACCGATATTTAACAATATCTTTTGCATTTCTCATCCAAACAACGTCAAACTTGGCACTGCACTTACTCGTGCCCGTAGCAAGACACATGTCGAGTTTGAAATCCATTGGACAAATGGTTCGAGAGATATGCGAATAACAGACACACACACACACACACACACACACACACACACACACACACACACACACACACACACACACACACACACACAGACAGACAGACAGACAGACATTCCTGTAATTTATAGATAGATTATATATAGACTAATACTTATTAAAGTTACAAAAGTTCTTTAGTCAAGAGCAGTGAGTGTTTTTCTCTGTTCCCTTTGTTCTTTGATTAACTTTAGCAACAGATATAATTAGTGGCTAGTGTGTACTGTCCCTTTAAGACCAGCCGCTGCTGACAGAGACGCGGATCTCACACGCGCCTCATTCTCTCACGAGTCACAACTCTTCACGTTCATCATAAGACTGCTCTTATGTTAAAGACATTTTGGCATAATTGTGTGCGTTACTGTTCGTTCAAAGAGAACTGAAAAATAAATGATAATTTAAAGTATAATAAATTGAAAACCAATTATTTTAAATTGTAATAATAAATCACAATCATAGTCTGTAAAAATATTATCACAATATTACATTTTTTTTTTCTGTATTTTTGATCAAATAAATGCAGGCTTGATGAGCAGAAGAAAGTTATTTTTTTTTAAACATAAAAAATAGTAATGTTTCCAAACTTTGTAGAAAGATATATATATTAAATATATCTTTTCAATTAAATTGTTTAAAAAAAATTATTTATAATAACTTTGTTTTAAACTTTGAAACGTTCCAAAACAGGAAGTAGCGCAATGCCTTGCTACGTTAGGCTGGCGCTGTCGTCCTCACACTGCTATGACGTACGGTTCTGCGGTTCTGCAGTGAGACCTATCTCGCATTTTGCGTCATATAATTGCATAGGCTTGACATCACGATTGCGAAATGATTAATCGTGAAGCACTAGTTGAGGTTATTTTGATTAAGATAAAACAAACATAAAATCTCACAGCATTAGCTATAAAATGGAGTTTGCAAGCCTATGAACAGTGGAGGAAAACTAGCACTAGCTTTTGGGTAATAGATAAATAAATATTTTTAAAAAATCGAGAATCGATTTTGAATCGACCACATTTTAAAAAACGATTAATCGAAAAATAAAATTTTTTGCCCAGCCCTAGACAATACTATTATAGTATTAAAATAATAGACAATAAAATAAATGGAGTTTCTCCATCTAAAGTATTTAAAGAGTTTTACCTCGAGACTGACGCTTCTTACAGAGAAACCGTAACAAGAGTCCAGCGGTGATCAGAACCGGAAGAACCAGAGGGATGATCAGAGAAGAGCCTGAAAACACAGGAGAAATAAGCAGAGATTATGATCACTTTGAGCTAATTATATTAGAGTTATAGCCCTTTGTTGGTTACAAATGTCTTTACTCAAACCAATACTTTCTCCATTTCTTTGTCCTTGATTCTAACCCGTTTTCTCTTTCGTGAAATGATGTATGTATGGGACTAGTATTTCTTTTTTTCTTTTTTTTTGTTAAAGGGGACCTTTTATCTATTAAGTCTATATTTTCTTTAAGATTATGTAACTTCTGTATGTAAAAGCCTGTATCATTAAATGGTAACTTGTCTTTCTGTTGTTATTTTTTAGATGTTTGTTGTAACTATATGCTTAAATGTAATTCAAGATACTTTAGTAAAACCATGGTTATACAACCAATTTGTGGTACATGGTTTAAAAAATAATAATTCATAAGGGATACATAAAGCAGGACAGAATTCAACCATTAATGAAGAGAACCAAAAAAACACTTAATCCAGAGTTTCTGACAGGAATTAGACATGTGGAAACTACCGTTGTCCCACATCTTTTTGGCTACCTGGAGCTGCACGATTCTGGCTAAAATGAGAATCACGATTCTGAAAAGCTTTATTATTTTAAAGATTTACAAATCCTGAACATTAGGTTAGAAACAAAATAATACACTTGCTTCAGTCAAATTTAAATAAATGCAGTAAACAAAAAGAATGCAATATTTAAATAAATAAAAAATGACAATTAAACATTGACAACATTCAAAGGTATTACGCCAGACTAGACCTATTAAAGATTCTTAGCAAGAAACACTATCAACATTTTTGGGTATGGTGTTGCGTTGAATAGCGTAAGCGTTGCTTTTATAGACGTTTGTTTCGTCTGGCCGCTGGTACTTTGTGATTGAGCAGTTTTGTTTTTAACCATCTCATACTGTAGTTTAAAGGGATACTCCACTTTTTTTGGAAATAGGCTCATTTTACAACTCCCCCTTTACCGTTTTCGAATCCATTCAGCCGAGTTTCTGATATTTAGAAGAATATCAGTAACCAGACAGTCTCTGGTCTCATTGACTTCCATAGTATATATTTTTTCCTATTATGGAAGTCAATGAGACCAGAAACTGTCTGATATTCTTCTAAATATCAGAAACTCGGCTGAATGGATTCGAAAACGGTAAAACTCAACTGTTTAACTCTGGGGGAGTTGTAAAATGAGCCTATTTCCAAAAAAAAGTGGAGTATCCCTTTAAGATCAGTGTTTAATTGAGATAAGTTAATAATAACTTTGCTTTTCATTTATCACTTAAAGCTCAGTTGAAGTTTTTCGATAGCAGCTGCTACATTAAAAACTACTAGCCTAACTGATAAAGTTCACACATTATTTAAAACAAGTGAACAGTCAGTAATAAAATAAGAACAAATACACAAATTACAAGCAGAGATGAATACTAAATAAAGTTTACAAACTCTAACAGTATATTCAGGTAGCCTACAGAAATGAATAATTAAACTTAAATGTAAAATAACACTATTTGTCACTGTATAAATTAAATATAGTTTAATCTTTGTTAAAGCTGTATTTTATTGTTTTATTTATATCAATGACACAGAAAACAGTATATAATATTAAGTGTGTGCTGTCACTTTAAGACTGCACAGACCGAAAAAAAATGACAAATATTGTTCACATACATGACATAAACGAGAGAATACTTGTCGAGGCGGTCATTTAGACCGGTATTTTTACAATTTTGTGTTTATCTGTCCGTTCGAGCGCTGTCTGAAAAGCGCAGCTCTCTCTCTCTCTCTCTGTGTGTGTGTGTGTGTGTGTGTGAGTCCCGGTTTTGGCTTTTCTTCCGCGATTAAAATTGTTTGTGTAAATCATAGACAGTATATAAACGGTGTAAATTGGCAAGTCAATACACGTCCAAATGATGAACTTTCACTCTATGATTAGCAGTTAATCCGCGAATCACATGCGTTACTGGCGAACCGAATCTAGTGCTATCCGTGCCACCCCTAGCGCGTTATCTCGTTGAATATCATTGACAGAATCATACAAATGCATGAATATCATTGACAGAATCATACAAATGCATGATTAAGATCGCTTGGGGGGTTGAATCGAGATCGCGCGATCTTTTAACGATTAATCGTGCAGCTGGAACTGTTATTTCTGTGAGTTTTGATTTGTATTAATGTTGACTTACCTGTCATGTTCTCATCAGGCGCGTCTGGGCTGGCGTTTACCGCATTTAACACAGCAGCGGTGGCCCAATTTAACATTTCATTCATGTTGGCTATTGTTTTATATCTAGATAATCCGTTTGTACACTTTATTTCATTAACTGTACTGTGTTTGTCTGTCTGTCTGTCTGTGTTTGCTTTGCACTGTTACCAGCCTGTGACATCATGAACAGAACTGGCGCGCATGTGACGTCACAGAGCCCGTCAAGGTCGAAGATCGAAGCTGCTGCCAAAGCCAGTTCACCTACATGATTTTAAGCCAGATTTTGCAAATAACGGATGTGAATTATAGAAATGTGAGAGTGTGCTATGTTTATGCTAGGTTGATCACAGCTTTGATCACATTGAATATATTATATTTTAAAGTATATTAAAATAGAAAACCATTATTTTAAATTGTAAAATTATTTCACAGTATTAGTTTTTTTCTGTATTATTGATCAAATAAATGCAGCCTTGATGAACATATGAGACTTCGTTCAAAAACATTAAAAAATAGTAATGTTTCCTAACTTTTGACCGGTATTGTATACCCATATTTATGATAAAAATTAAAGTAGAAATGATCAATATATTTTACATTTAAAAACACATATTTTGTAAATTAATAATAATATTTAAATAAAACAAATTGCAAATTGTTATGACGTCTCCAGATTTCATTCTCATGGTCAAAAGCCATAGACTGTAAAAAATATGGACAAAGCGTCTGTGACGTCACCCATAGACTTTCTGAAGAACGGGTTTGAAGCCGTTTATGGGGGGTATGGGCGGCGCCATCTTGGAAAATCTTGGGAAATCCTAACCCCGCCCACCTTCTAACGCAGCGCGCGTCACTCAGCTCACTGTGCTACTCATAGACTGTAAAAAAATACTCCGGTGCTACTCCGGTTATCTCTGCGTATATTTTAGGCAATGAAATATGTTATAAAACACCATACTAACTCTTTTCGTTTTCATTTAAAGAAATCTTAAACATTATAGCCACACAAATGTGGTTCAGGCAACGCATATTGATTATATTCAACTGCACATAACGTTTGCCTATTTATGAAAAAACAAAATATAAAACACAAACCTGCCTCTTTTCATTTTAAATATAATATAAAAATATTAAACATTTTATGGTCCAGGCAATATGTGCTTTTGTACTAAGCAACAGATTTTGCAGTAAACAACATTACAGATCATCTTCGTTGTATTAAAATGACAAAACTCAACCCAGTCTCTTTTTTGTTAAATTTCAGTTTTATCAATATTAGCCATTATAAAAGTATAAGTAAAAGGTATAAGAAGCTATACAAATAAAGCAAACAATTCAGTCAAACATACAAAGTCAGCGCTCTAGTCTAACCATACATCGGTAAAGTTAAATAGCTTATAAAGTTATGAAACTTCCCCTCAGCCAAAACGATTGCCCAGGGAAAAAATTATAGATTCACGAGACCAAAAATCACCCATCAGATACACACAAGACGAATTATATCTCATGTTTAACCACTTCAGAGACGCCAGAGTCCGCGGCATTGGCGGCAAACCTCAGAACGACGAGCCGAGAAAAGGCTGCTCCAGGCGGGGTACATGAACGCCGAGCGCCCGGTCATCGCTGGATCAACTGGATAAAATCTTCATAAATCTTTAAATAAACCACAGATTTGAGCTTTAAACAACTACATTCTCGCCTGAAAAACTCTTAAAACTACATTTCATGATACAGAAACAGTAGTATTATATGTCAACTGTATTAAAAAATGGCGCTTCTTATGTTGTCATTCTCCGTGGCGCTGCCTTGTCAGCTGTCAATCAAGCTGTCAATCAAAGTTAACCACGCCCTTATTGTCATACATTTTATATCTAAATACGATCAAAACTAACGAGTTAGAAAAAAATTCACCCCCCTCACAGTTGTCAGGCACTCGGAAGCTATCGAAAAATACAATAAAAGTCCATGGGACCAACCTGTAAAACCATGAATTTATGCTGTGAAAACGGACATTTTAACATGAGGTCTATGGACATTTGCTCCCTTTTGGGACCTCCCTCTAGCGGATTTTCGATGTATTGCAGTTTTTCGCACTTCCGGGTAGGCTTCATTTTTCAGATCAGAATGTTGCCGCTTGTCAAAAGCCCAGTGAGGAGTGTTGTAGTTGTTGTTGTAAGTTCCCACATTCACCAGCTGGGGGCGCTTCACTGTTACATGTTATGGCTAATTCACACTATCACCAGATGATGATTATACATCACATCTCAGATATTCCACGAATCCACAACCCGACAGACGAGAAAACCAACACATCAGGACATCCTACTATATTAAAGTTGTATTGCGAGAGCATCAAAGTGTATGCGCGTTGTGCACACGCTACATTGATTATGGCCAAGCATGCGCCCTTAAAATAGCATGAATAACATGCGCAACGCGCCACTGACTTTAGACTAGGTTTTTTCCTGGTCACTGGCGGAATTGTTTTCTAAACCTGCAAAATAGCATGAGGGAACGTTTGCGCCGGAACACGCCTCCTCTTTGCGCTGAACCGCCACGGGGAGCGCAAGTGTTTTTGCTAGTTAACCGACGTGCGTCTGTGGAGGGAAAAGTCCGCTTTGCGCGGGTGCAAAATAGGAATGAAACATGCGTCGGTGTACAAAGTCAATTGCGCTGGGTGCAAGATAGGGCCCTATATTCTTAAAAGTGGTAAAAGCGGATTTTTTTCCCAAAGTGCTTCCATTTTCTTCCATGTTACCTATTGTAATTTTGGTCAAATGTGCAATATAATCCAACTTATGTGCAAGCATGATCATTAAAAAATAATAATCAATAAATACCACAAGAGTATCACACCACAAGGGGCACTGTTGTGTCAGCACAGCTGTGATTAGGCAGCAGATCCAGAGAAGATGATCACAGCAGGTGTCAATAGTAAAGTCTGAACAAAACTTTATAAAGGAGTGAATCACACAATCACACAACAGATTAACTTGATCTATTTGTCTACACAAACATTTACCTCAAGATTCTACCATTCTATGTTGTCAGAAACAGGTAAGCTAAACTGTTTTCCAACTAGCTATATACTTACCAGACATACACTCACCTAAAGGATTATTAGGAACACCATACTAATACTGTGTTTGACCCCCTTTCGTCTTCAGAACTGCCTTAATTCTACGTGGGATTGATTCAACAAGGTGCTGAAAGCATTCTTTAGAAATGTTGGCCCATATTGATAGGATGGCATCTTGCAGTTGATGGAGATTTGTGGGATGCACATCCAGGGCACGAAGCTCCCGTTCCACCACATCCCAAAGATGCTCTATTGGGTTGAGATCTGGTGACTGTGGGGGCCATTTTAGTACAGTGAACTCATTGTCATGTTCAAGAAACCAATTTGAAATGATTCGAGCTTTGTGACATGGTGCATTATCCTGCTGGAAGTAGCCATCAGAGGATGGGTACATGGTGGTCATAAAGGGATGGACATGGTCAGAAACAATGCTCAGGTAGGCCGTGGCAATTTAAACGATGCCCAATTGGCACTAAGGGGCCTAAAGTGTGCCAAGAAAACATCCCCCACACCATTACACCACCACCACCAGCCTGCACAGTGGTAACAAGGCATGATGGATCCATGTTCTCATTCTGTTTACGCCAAATTCTGACTCTACCATCTGAATGTCTCAACAGAAATCGAGACTCATCAGACCAGGCAACATTTTTCCAGTCTTCAACTGTCCAATTTTGGTGAGCTCGTGCAAATTGTAGCCTCTTTTTCCTATTTGTAGTGGAGATGAGTGGTACCCGGTGGGGTCTTCTGCTGTTGTAGCCCATCCGCCTCAAGGTTGTGCGTGTTGTGGCTTCACAAATGCTTTGCTGCATACCTCGGTTGTAACGAGTGGTTATTTCAGTCAAAGTTGCTTTTCTATCAGCTTGAATCAGTCGGCCCATTCTCCTCTGACCTCTAGCATCAACAAGGCATTTTCGCCCACAGGACTGCCGCATACTGGATGTTTTTCCCTTTTCACACCATTCTTTGTAAACCCTAGAAATGGTTGTGCGTGAAAATCCCAGTAACTGAGAAGATTGTGAAATACTCAGACCGGCCCGTCTGGCACCAACAACCATGCCACGCTCAAAATTGTTCAAATCACCTTTCTTTCCCATTCTGACATTCAGTTTGGAGTTCAGGAGATTGTCTTGACCAGGACCACACCCCTAAATGCATTGAAGCAACTGCCACGTGATTGGTTGATTAGATAATTGCATTAATGAGAAATTGAACAGGTGTTCCTAATAATCCTTTAGGTGAGTGTACATTTTAATCGTTTTGTAATTAAGATGCCCTTAAGTGTCCAAAAACATTACATTCAGATCATACTTAATAATTTTTTTACAATTATGCTAAAGTGTGCTTTTCACAAGTGACCTCCCAAGGTCATCATGTAAAGTAGCAGCAGGCGAGCACAGAAAAATGGATTCAGGGTTGAATTTCGTGTCTGACGGGACGGCCTTCCAAGCTCACGGACATTTAGTACAAAAGCCTTTCAAGCTACTTAACCCCATTTAGACAGATTAGCCGTAGCCTGTATAGCCCTGTGCTTCCCCCTTCCGCACGTTTATATCCAGAGTCATGTGACAACTCTTTCTCTTTGCCCTTTGGCAGCTGATTCTGTTTGACCTTCTGTGATACTACTGACCCTGTGGAATAGCAGACGTACAACAGCTAACTCAGCTTCACCTGTGTAAATAATAAGGTTGGCTTCTCTGACAAAAGAAAAGAAGTTGTTTTAAACTATAAATATAAGAGTATACATTCTGTCTACTCATCAGAGATATAACTAAAATTATACTTACTTGGCTTATGGACAAGTATACAGAAAAGTCTAAGTACATTTGGCCTTAATTGGTGTTTAATTGATTAAGATATACTTAAGAAAAGTACAATTACGTATTCTAAGTATACTTGGCATGTAGTTGGTAGTTGGCATGTTTGAGTGAATTTATAGTTTTACTGTTAGTTTATTAGTTACTAACTCATCTTTAGTTTATAAAAGTACATTTTGTAGTTGTATAGCTGCAATCCTAAAGAAACACTTGTGTATACTAGATGTATAGCCTACTAGTTGAGCACTCAATTTAAAGTATACTTTTTTAAAAACTACAAAGTTGGCCAATTTAGTCCCTAGAAGTATTGAAATAGTACAAATACAAGTATACTACAAGTACATTGAATATAAGTACACTATATAGTACACTAATATACAGTATACACGGAAAATATACTTAATTTCTAGCTGAGCAGGACTTCCTGCTCAGCTACTGTTCGGACGCTCTTGCTTACTGCTCCGCGCTTTGCTCTATCGCTTTTACATTTTATCTCCTATTTTTTTTTTATATTTTATTTCCTTTATTTTATTTCCTTTTATCACCTAATTTTAACTTCAGCAAATCAGCACAGTGCTCATACGACAAAGTTTGGATTACTACAAAAACTGAGAATTCTTTAACCCGACCAGCTTACATTCCGGGAAAGGAAAACACAACTGCCTACAAGGATAAGAGAAAATGCCTCTTCTGGAATCTACTTGCTGCACTAACTGCCACAGACTTTTACAAAGGATTGCAGTTCTAGAAACAAAGTTACTTACGGGACCACCAAACCAGACGGAGCACACAACAGAGCTTCGTCATGGACACCCTCAGCATACCGGTGAGTCCCATGAAACTAGTGCTCCTCGACAGGTAGAGAAACAAGCCGATCGACTTACTAATCGATGGCACAAACAGGGAGCTAAACCCAAAGGCACTCGAGACATCAGATTGTCACGAGCATCACATATTACCGCAGTAGCATCCTCTACCCCAGATACAGCTCTGACAAGGATTGCAAACACTGGTCTACTACCACTGCCTATACATCTTGAGAACAGATTTGAAGTACTAATGAATGTAAATGAGGAATCCCCAAATGTGATGAATGTGATCGAACACAGACTGAATGGGCCAGTAGCTAACACTGATGCTAACTGGCGCTCAAGGTCGAGCAGACAGCGGCACTCAGCTCAGAGCGCAGCCGAGTCCAGGACTCTGATAGTGGGGGACTCCATAATCAGAAACATTAGCGGCAGGGATACAACTACGTGCTGCCTTCCACAAGCAACAACTTCTGATATAAACAGGGAACTTCAGAACATTCTGATGAAACATAAGACTGCAAATCGACTCATCATACATGTGGGGAAGAATGATATTCATAAAGAGCAGTCAGAACTCCTTAAGAAGGATTTCAATGAACTTTTTGAAACACTTAAAAGACTGAAAGTTCAAACATTCATCAGTGGACCACTCCCAGCAAGAGGAACAAACAGGTTTTCACGGTTGCTTGGGCTTAATACATGGCTGCAAAAAACCTGCAATATAAAAGCAGTGAACTTCATTGACAATTTCAATCTTTTCTGGAGTCAACGACAACTGTTTCATCGGGATGGCCATCACCCAAACAAACTTGGTTCAAGAGTGTTAAAGGACAATATCTACTTCTCCCTAAATCATCCTTCTGCGGTTTGTGCCAATCCACTCAATCTGAACGGCACACACACACCTGGACACAGTATGAATGACCACGGGACTTTACTTCAGCAGCAAAATGGACATGATAACACCACTCCGCCACAACAACCTCTGCTCACGGACACAATCTCAGCTGAGCCCTGCCCACAGAGCTCACCACAGACAGACATATCAGAACTGCTTGAAGATTCAGCACCCAAGGACGACTTCCTGGAAAACAGCCAGGGAAGCCAGGACAGCATATCACAGCCTCCAATAACACCAGAGCAACAGCCCCTCTCACCAGACACTTTCTCCCTCTCTCCAGCAACGCCACTACTGTGCTTCTCACAGAAAATGGAAGAACTGGTGCATGCTGGAACCAGACTATCCCACTCTTTTGCTGCAAGCCCCCAGATACCAACAAAAAAAAGACAGGCACCGCTACCACCAAAGCCTGCGGGCCCAGCTCGCCCTCCCCCTCCTCCTGTGAGAGCTCTTCGGCCTCTGCCACAACGCCAGGGCCCACACCCTCCCTCTTCTGCTCGAGGTGAACCAAAAACAACTGATACCAGCTCTCAGTGATATGTGTCGGGTCCCCGTTTTGATAACAGTAACTTTCTCAAATGTTTACAGAACAAGCGGGAACCCAGTGTGCCTGTATCTTTCTCTATTGCTGTTCTATTACATGATAGAAAGTCTAAGGCCTTCAATAGCCGTACAGCAATCCCAACTAATCTGGTGCCTATTACACGTCAAACTAATATTGCTGTGGGGAAAAGTAAGTCTGTTAAGTTAGCTCTTTTAAACATTCGCTCACTTAAAAATAAATCACTTCTAGTCAACAACTTAATAACCACAAACAACCTGGATTTTATGCTTCTAAATGAAAACCTGGCTAGAAGACAGCTGCAGTGCAACAGTCCTCAATGAAGCAGCCCCTCCTAACTTTACTTTTATGAGTGTCTGCAGAGCTGTTAAGAGAGGTGGGGGTCTAGCTGCTCTTTTTAAAGATATCTATCAATGTAAGCAAATATCATTTGGGAATTACTTGTCTTTCGAATATCTGGGTACTGTGTTAAAAGGTGCTCCACGCATTTTACTTTTCATTATTTACAGGCCTCCAAAATACTCTCCAGCCTTTGCTGAGGACTTTACAGAACTGTTATCAACCATTACCTCAGAGTTTGACTGTTTTGCCATTGCTGGAGATTTTAACATCCACATAGATAGTCATAGTGCAGAGAACAATATGGCAAAATCAAAAGTGTTTTAAAAACTTTTGATCTGACTCAGCATGTACATGGACCCACACACAATCGTGGACACACTCTAGATTTACTTATCAGTAAGGGTCTAAACATTTCATCGATTGTTATTAAGGATGTAGCACTGTCTGATCATTTCTGTATTTTCTTTGATGTATTGATCTCTCCTGCCACTGAAGCTAGATCTGTGTCTGTCAAGAAGAGATGCTTAAATGAGAACACTGGTGTCCTATTTATGAAGGCTATATCTTTAACACCAAGCATATCTGCAGACTCTGTTGATTTTCTCCTTGATTCTTTTAACTCAAAAGTTAAAGGTGTAATTGATGATATTGCTCCTGTTAAAGTCAGGAAGAAGAGTGGCAGACAAAAAGCACCTTGGAGAAACTCAACAGCAGTGCAAAATATGAAAAGACAATGCAGAAAAGCAGAGCGCATGTGGCGGAAGACAAAACTTGTAGTCCATTATAACATCTACAAAGACAGCCTTCATGCTTTCAATATGGAACTAAGCAAAGCTAGACAGACTTTCTTCTCAAATATTATAAACAGCAATTTAAACAACACACGCACTCTTTTTGCTACTGTAGAGAGACTGACAAACCCCCCAAGCCAGATTCCCAGTGAAATGCTCTCAGACAGCAAGTGCAGTGAGTTTGCTTCTTTCTTCTCTGAGAAAATCAATAATATCAGAAAGATGATCAGCACATCCTTGAGTTGCACTGGGGTCAGACAGATCAGACCACCTGAGAAAGTAGTTACTATGTCTGACTTCAAAGAAATTGATGGCAAAATTTTGGAAGAAACCGTACAGCACCTTAAAACATCAACCTGTGCTCTTGACACACTTCCCACATCATTTTTCAAAAGTGTGTTAAACAGTTTAGAAGCAGATCTTCTAGAAGTGGTAAATGCTTCACTTCTCTCTGGGAGTTTTCCAAACTCCCTAAAAACTGCAGTTGTCAAGCCCCTCCTGAAAAAGAGCAATCTAGATAAGACCATATTAAGCAACTATAGACCGATCTCAAATCTTCCTTTCATAGGCAAGATCATAGAAAAAGTTGTCTTCAATCAGCTGAACAAATTCTTATGCTCGAATGGATACTTTGACAATTTTCAATCTGGTTTCCGACCGCACCACAGCACAGAGACAGCGCTCATAAAGATAATAAACGATATTCGCTTAAATACTGATTCAGGCAAATTATCAGTGCTGGTACTACTCGACCTCAGTGCTGCATTTGACACTGTCGATCACAACATACTTCTGGACAGGCTGGAAAACTGGGTGGGGCTTTCTGGGATAGTCCTAAAATGGTTCAGGTCATACTTAGATGGGAGAGGTTATTATGTGAGTATAGGAGACCATAAGTCTGAGTGGACATCCATGACATGCGGAGTCCCTCAAGGCTCAATTCTTGCGCCACTCCTGTTCAACCTGTATATGCTCCCAATGAGCCAAATAATGAGAAAGAACCAAATTGCTTACCACAGCTATGCAGACGACACACAGATTTACTTAGCCCTATCGCCTAACGATTACAGCCCCATTGACTCCCTGTGCCAATGCATTGATGAAGTCAACAGTTGGATGTGTCAAAACTTTCTTCAGTTAAACAAAGACAAAACTGAAGTCATTGCGTTTGGAAACAAAGATGAAGTTCTCGCATAGGTGAACGCATACCTTCACTCTAGGGGTCAAACAACTAAACATCAAGTCAGGAATCTTGGTGTGACACTAGAGTCAGACCTTAGTTTCAGTAGTCATGTCAAAGCAATAACTAAATCAGCATACTATCATCTGAAAAATATTGCAAGAATTAGATGCTTTGTTTCCAGACAAGACTTAGAGAAACTTGTGCATGCTTTCATCACCAGCAGGGTGGATTACTGTAATGGACTCATCACTGGACTTCCCAAAAAGACCATAAGACAGTTGCAGCTCATACAGAACGCTGCCGCCAGGATTCTGAGCAGAACCAGAAAATATGAACATATCACACCAGTCCTCAGGTCTTTACACTGGCTCCCAGTTAAATTTAGGATTGATTTTAAAGTATTATTACTGGTATATAAATCATTCAATGGCCTACCTCAATACATTGCAGATATGCTCACTGAATATAAACCCAACAGATCACTCAGATCATTAGGATCATATCAGCTTGAAATACCAAGGGTTCACTCTAAGCATGGCGAGTCCGCTTTTAGCTATTATGCCAGCCGCAGCTGGAACCAGCTTCCAGAGGAGATCAGATGTGCTCCTACTGTAGTCACATTCAAATCCAGACTCAAAACACATCTGTTTAACTATGCATTTACTGAATGAGCACTGTGCCAATGTTCGTCCGCTGTATTTTATTTTTTATTTTTCTAAACTGTTTTAATTATTCTTATTTCTTTTTATTATTTTAATTTCTTCTATGTAAAGCACTTTGAATTGCCATTGTGTATGAAATGTGCTATATAAATAAACTTGCCTTGCCTTGCCTTGCCTTGCCTTAAACTTAAAATGAATTTAGGGTATGTTTACACGACAACAAATTTACTACAAATGGAAAATATTTTCCTTGCGAAAAAAATGACCAAAAGACAAGATCACATGAAGGGCAAGGGAAATCACATGACCCACCAGGAAACAAGACTGACAAATATCGGAATAAAAGACAAGAAAGCATAAACATAACCAAAACCTAAGACAGCCATGTCATCTGAATTCCTATTTTTTTATTTTAAAATGTATACGTGTCCACTTTGTTTAGTCTCAAAACCTATAAACCTATAAAACGGCTCGGTTACGACTGTAACCTCGGTTCGCTGAAGAGGGAACGAGCATTGCGTCGAGATTGACGCTATGGGGAACGCTTTGCGTGATGATGTCTTGATGCACATGTAAAATCAGTCCAATGGTGTGGCGGAACGTCAAATGCGGGTGACGTCACGAACCAGGAAGCTATAAAGCCTGCTCGAAAACAGAGAGCGTCAGCTTCATCGCTGACAGGCATAAAGGAGATATGGCAAGGTGATGCAATGCTCATTCCCTCTTCAGGGAGGCGTTCCCGTTCAAGGGAACTCGCGTTGCGTCGAGATTGCAGTTGATCGGTTTTACGCCAGGACACAAACACAAACAGTTGATCGGTTTTACACCAGGACCCCCATAAACCGAGGTGGGCGAGACCCAAACTGTATTTGATACCCTTTTTCTACGGTCTGCAGGACCCAACGTGAAACATTTGGCAGTAGCTTCCACGCTGTCAAAAATTCTACTAGAGGTACCAGTCTCTCGAGACTGGTTTCTGGATTTTGTTGTTGTTGAGTAGTCGGTCCGTCGCCCTGTAATGGTGGACCGGCAGGGAACGACTGAACAGACTGCTCTGAAACCCTCCTCAGAGGGGGCAGGCATCCCGAGGCCACTACGTTTCTGGGTGGTCCTTGAGATATGTGCTCGCCGGAGACCGCTGCGCCCTGAAGCACCGGAGGTGGCAGGGTTGGCAGAACGGTCCCCTGAGGGCACCGAAGGGAGACGGGCACCGTAAAAGGAGGTGTTGACCGCTCTGCTTCACAAGAATGTCTTCTAAAGCGATTGAGGTGTTTCGTTGTTGGATGTTACCCTGGAAATCCAGAGTTCTCCAGAGAGCACAAGTTGAATTTGCTCAGCGAGTTACTCTGGTGTCGAGTAATGATGCTCATTAAATATGCCCTTGTATCCGAGCTGCACCAATCACATCGGGTTATCTGATATAGGCGGGCCAGAGGCGAGATGACGACAGCGCTGTGACGTCTAAGTCATTAGTAAACATTGCAAGATGGCTATGGATGAACACCAGTTGTCTGAAACGGCTTTGGCCGCTACAATGAACGATTTAGACTTGGCTTTTTATCTAAAAGAGGAACAGAAGACGGCGCTCGAATCCTTCCTTTGCAAGAAGGACATTTTTGCTGTTTTGCCGACCGGATACGGTAAGAGACTAATCTACCAGTTAGCTCCGCTGGTAGCTAAGCGTATGGGGCTTGTTGGGATTGGCCGTAGTGTTATCCAATAGCCCAGTTGCATGCAGTGAGATTTTCAAATGCATGCTTGGTGCCGTCCCTCGAGCTGGCCGATTTTCATTCGTCGATGCCAGACCGTTAATCTTTCAGATTTAGGTCTGGATTTCCAGGCTAGTTGGATGTAAGAATGAACATAGCCATCTTCATTTACTCTCGTTGTTACTCGAGGATGGATCAGACGACTCTTCACAAAACTTTTTCAATAAGCTCTTTAAAGTTATACATTGATGCGAGAATCACACTTACAACATGTTGTGTCGCTGTTTAAAATATTTGATACACCTTGTGTTGAGTTCAGTTATGATGTAGGTGAGCAGGAGTGGAAAAGTTAATTTTTGGTTTGACAAGGGCCAATAGTACCCAACATTTGTTTGCCAGACTGTAATGGAAGAGTGGTAAGGGGCCTCACTCTTGTATTAAAATGTACACTGAAGAACTACTGTACTTTTGTTTAAAAAGAGAGGTGTACAAATGCAATAATATTTTGATTGCCAATTAATTTGGTCATTTTTACTTTTAACTATGAACAGGAAAACATTTAATTTTTTTCAGAAATATGACAGTTCCCTACCCATTATCAACATGCAACCCAAGCACAACCCCTGGAAATAAAGTAGAAATTAAGGTAGTTGAGTGAAAGCATCGTAGTTTGTTTAATTCATGCTTAGAGAAAGGCACCGAGGCCATGGCAAGAAGATAACATATCCAGCATCCAGTTGACCACATAAACATGCTTTATTTCAACATCCAAAATAATTAAAAACATCTTGAAATACTATACATGTACAAAATAAGTACAGGTCCTTTATTGGAACCATTGGAGGGTTTATTTCTTCCGTGCACTTTTATTTTTGCCGCCTCATTTAAATTTTTATAAAGAAACCTTTCACTGAAAACAAATCAAACAAACTAAAACAAAAATAAAATAGAAAAAAAGATGTGCATTGCATTTTGAAAGTAGAAATAAAATCAGGAAACGGGGGGAGCGGCACGTACAGACAAAAATAAGACTTCTCTAGAAACTTCAGGAAGGGGAAATGGAAATGAGACGAACTGGCAATCAGTCCATCCACTTAACCCGTATCAGATTAAGTGCAAATCTACAGTAACCGACCTATCCTGCTGTTTTATTCTCCTCATCCGCTGACACTTTGATAAGAGCAATTGCATCACATTGACATCAAGACATTCTGTTGACATTTAGCACCAAAAAGGTTTGTTTTCTCTCAGATACAAACACACCACAGACAGGACCTGGAGAGGAAGTAGCACCTTTTCATTCCTGTTACTAATCGTTCACTTCGGTTGAATAAAAAAAACTGCCCTCGTTTCCTCCAAAATCTCCATGCACTTTTTTGTCCTGAGGTAGCCGTTATATCAAGATGACGTCATACCATTGACCTAAATCTGTTCCCTGTGTGATGCTTTACTTTCAGTTAGAAGGAACAAGACACTTGGCTGTCGTTTGTCATATTTATTCAACACCAGAGAATGGTACATTAGCATTTGCTTGTTTTTCATTGTCCTTTTGCAGTGGTCAAAAAAAGTCACCAGGTGGTAGTTTTCCTGTGGACTCCAGGGGGCGGGGCGTTTTACAAGTATATATTATTTTCTTGTTGTCAGCTGACGCAAAGGATTCTCATGAAGTGTCCATGATGGTGATACAGGCTAATGTAGCGGTCCTCGATTTTGTTTTTAAGAATGTTTCGATTGCAGCCGAATTAGAGTTTTTTTTAATGAACAGGAAAAGATTTGAAGATGACTGCTAGAAAAAAACCAGCAAAGTCATGTCCAGATTTTTCTTTTTACAAGAAGCAGAATGGGCCAACTTCTACACCGAATTCCTGATCGGGAGCACCAATGTCCATAGGAGCGATATCAATGATTGGCAGACGAGATGTTTTCGTTGTCTTATAGTCAATGACTGTCTTGCCCCATGTGCCAGTGTGTGACTGTGGAAAACAAACAAACAAAAAAGGACAAATGAATTATGATAAGATAGAATGCTGCAGGGATGACGTATTTGTGTAGTTTAGCACGCAATCGTCCTGAAGTCAGTGGGTTTTTGGCTAAATACCTGAAATAAGGTCTGTGGTGAACACAAGCTCTTTTCTTTTCACAAGCACAATTCTTTTACTTGTCTAACAAGTAGACATTAAACATCATCAGCCGAACACATAAATTCATCTAGCCTCATAGTGTTTGTAACCGCACGCTTGCAAACTATTCTCTATTGCAAACTCAATCTTTCAGAGAAATTGTTTCTTTTTTTTTTTTTTTTTAAGACTGAGAGTTGTCGAAATCTTAACTGTGGTGCAGTTCATTTAAATCCTACATTTAGCTTTTTACTTCGGATTGTGTTTAGGCATCAAAATTCATAAAATTAAGTTTATTTTGATCGTTATTTTCGGCAATAATCCTACTGGCTTTTTGTCGAGGGAACCAGGGTGATGCAAACTTATAGGCTGGACTACAAAAACACGTCATCTCTGCAGTGCTCTGTTTGAGTAACATTATGAGGAAGCAAAGAAACACAAATATGGGGGCAAAAGAAAAAGCAATGGCAGAGATGGTGGTGTGCTCACCGTGCAGCCATCCTCGCTGACTCTGTATGTAAAGCGGCTGTTGCCCTCGGCTCTGATCTCGATGTCGTTGGAGCCCTGCAGGAGCAGAGCCTTCTTCAGGTTGCCCGTGGCCTCGTCCATGTAGGCGATGCTGTTCTTGTAGTGGTAGGAGATGTTCTGAGAAGCCTCGTTGGACATCAGGCGCATGAAGGTCAGCTGGATGTAAACATCCTCTGGATCAGAGCCATCGCTGCCATACTGGAACTACATAGAGGACACCAAATTACTTCCTGTATTCATCAGCGAAGACCATGATGTATTCTGAGACCACTAATGAATATGCTTCTGTTTGGTTCTAGAGAGCATCTTGAGCTTGAGTGGAAGCTAGAAAATCTTAGCTTTTGTGCAAAATGTCAATGTCAAAAATGTGATTATTTGATTCATGTCTTAGAAATAGTGCAGAATCTGAAATCTTTCTTTAATTTGAAGTAATAAGATAAAATATTTCAAATTCTGACCTATTTAAGCAAATGATCAAATTTGTAACTAATCAAAATTAATAAAATTAATTCACAAAACTTTCCATTAAAAATCCTAAAACTATTTATTTGTTTATTTTGTTATTTATGGTTTGCTGGAACAGGTTTCAGACCTTTGATCCAAAAGAAAATAACAATCTGTTATGTATATATGCGCACATAAACATCTTTTAAAATGTATTTTTAATGTAAAATGTAATATATTTTATAAAATGAAAGAAATACTTTCAATTCTGCAGTATTTCAAGACCATTAATTAAATTTGTAAGTAATCAAAATTTTCGATTTTTTTTTTTTTTTCCACTGTTTCGTATTTGAAATATAAAATATATTTTAAACAACGTAATGCATTTTATAAATGATCAGCTAAATCTTTTTTGTAGTTTCTGGTCTTTTCACAGTCTATGTATCTCTGTATATCCTAGTATAAGGCCTTGACGTACCTGGAAGCCATTAGGCATGGACTCTCCGAACCAAACATGCTTCTCTCTGATGTTCTTGCTAGTGTACCAGTTCTTCATGGGGATGGTGGTCTGAGATGGGCTGACGCAGGTCTCGCCAGTCTCCATGTTGCAGAAGACCTTAATGGCGTCCAGAGGAGAGCCCTGGTTGGGGTCCACCCAGTAAGATCCTTGCAGGAAAAACAGATTTAAGTGAATTTCAGAGCAATGTTTTCAGAGCAAAACACACCAAACTATCATTCAGATTCAGCCTGTCAACTGCTATTGTCGTATGGAAAAGAGCAGCGAGGACATTCTACCCAGGGTTGCCAAGTTTGCGGTTTTCCCATGGAATCGGGCTACATTTAAACTGTTTGGTTTGGGATATGGCAACTCTGATTCTGCCAAACATCTAATTTAGTCTTCAACATAAGAAGGTAAGTCATATGAGATTGTAACTACATTAAAGTAAATAAACAATGACAGAATTTCATGTCTTTATATCATGCAGTATAAGCAAAAGAAAGGAAATGTTTTTTTTTTCTCTACTACCATCAATGTCACTTTTGTCTTTAATATTTAGAAATATGTAATGCACTACGAGATGAGAACAAAACTGGAACTGAACTGAACTGGATAATAACTGACAATAATGTCTTCTGTAGAGCTTGTAATTAAAGTAATTTCATAATTGATTAATTTTTTATTGTATAAAGCGTTATAAAAAATTTTTTTTTGACTATTTAAGTGAGGTCATATAAAACCCATGATATGTGATGTGCTACTTACACGAGGTCCAGCAGGGCCAGAGGGTCCGGCAGGTCCTTGGTCACCAGGAGATCCCTAAAAACATTCAGAAAGGGGCAGTTTTCACTTCGAGTGGATTCAGCGGTTCAGATTCAGTGTGTAACTGTGACATTATGCTCACTTACAGGAGGTCCAGGAACTCCAGCCATTCCAGAGAAGCCACGGTGTCCCTTCATGCCTCTATCTCCAGCCTCGCCAGCCTCACCCTTGTCTCCACGTGGACCAGCTGGACCCTGCATGAAGAGAGATGACAATGATCAGACTACAAGATGAATAACTACAAGATGAATAACTGATACAAATGAGATATTCGTACCAGGGCACCACGAGCACCAGCAGGACCGGACGGACCAGCAGAACCAGCAGGACCCTGGAAGGAAGAGAAAGAAAGAAAGAAAGAAAAGAACTAGGGATGCACGATATTGCATTTTGGCCGATATTCGATATGCCGATATTTTCAAACTAATTTTGTCCGATGCTGATACCGATATATATACACATTTTCCCCCTGATATATTTACACTTTAATTTTACTGAAGAGAAATCCAAGTCTCTCTCCTGTACTACCTTTGCCGTATTACACTCATGTGTTGTAGATAAGGCAATACACAAGACAAACAAAACAACATTTGATTCTACCATAAATGTATAATTTTACAAATGTAGAAAGACATTCACCCCTGAAAAATAGGCAAATTATTTCACTTGGAGAATAAATGATATGCCAGTGCCACATTTTATTTTTAAGTTCAGACTTCAAACTTCAGTCCTTAGGAGCAAAATAAATAAAAATAAATGTTATTCTACTTGAACAGGAATAAATCTTCTACTTGAACAGGTCTACCAAATGCTCCCCTGTTTTCGGTGCTGATGCAGTGGTGACCCGTTCATGTAACATGTAAGGGTGGCGCTGCCAATAAAGCAACTAAAAGCTGTCACAACGAACCGCAAAAGTAATGATTATGAATATGTCAAATATAGCAAGGAAATATTTTAATTGTTTATTAATAAACAAGTGTTTTCTGTGTCGGCTGCAAAGATGAAGTTGACGATGACTCGCGATCTTCGCAGTAGTAAACGCGCCAGAGAGAAATGCACATTTCGGATTACATAGTTTTCTTTCGTTTTGAATTGTGCTGTTTAAAAATATGATTTCAAGCGTTCTGTAGATAATAGATATATTTCTCAGGTCTGTGAGGCAAGTAGGCTATGCTGAGTTTCATTTCATTTATGAGACTAGCTCCAGTTCAATCGCGGGCGCCTCCGTGTCGTGATATCTATTATCTGCTTTACTTATTATTTATTAAATCCAGGCAATAGGCTTTATGCCCAGCTCCACTACTTCCTGAACTTCAGCCAGCTCCTTTGTTTCCTGTCTGCCATTATTGGACAAACTGATTAATCCAGGTGTGCCACACCTGGATTAATCAGTTTGTCCAATAATGGCAGACAGGAAACAAAGGAGCTGGCTGAAGTTCAGGAAGTAGTGGAGCTGGGCATAAAGCCTATTGGTTGATGAAACATTGATTAAAATTAAGATACAATTAATACAAAACGAAATTCACTTAGAAAGGCTTTGTGCTTTCTGTTTGAGGTCTCTGTGGAAGTTTTAAAGCAGTCTCTTTTAGTGCCGCTTTCAGAGCGCTCATGTCCGTAACCGAGAACTGTCACTGTTTTTCCTCATAAATGCGAACACGAAAAATAAAATAAAATAAAATGAATATTTTATGCTCTGTGGAGAGCATAGTAGCTTGAAGAATTTACATTAGTAAGCTACAGGACATCGTCTTTCAAAACATGACCTGCACGAAAGAGAAAAAAAATTACTGCGTCATTGTACCCAGCACTTCTGAAAATGCACTTGCAAATGCGTCTCTGTCCCCAGCACATCTCAACCCTAACTGAGGCCCATGCTCCAAATGCCTCCACATGTTAAGTTGCTGGCCCTCATGCACAGTCCTCACGTGCACATAGGAAACACGCCACCCTATCGGCAAGGCTCATTGGCAGAAATGATCATATCGGCCGATGCCGATGATGGTCATTTAAAGCTTTTATCGACCGATACCGATGTTGTGCCGATATCATCGTGCATCCCTAAAAAGAACAATGTTGAACATCCACAATCATAGCATGAGATAATTCAGGATAATATATCAATATGTCATAAAACGTTTTTAGTGTTACAGTGCGGCGTTATAATCGTAGCTAAAACTAAAACCATAAAAACATTTTCATTACTTGACCTATGATAAAATATCTAATTTCCATTCAGATTAAGTTAAAGTAATAAAATAACTCAAATTAACCAAAAGTACTAAAACTGTAACTAAATTTAAAATGAGAATGAAATAAAATCATTCAAAATAATAATAAAACCTGTAATTTTGGTATGGATGCATTACGTGTATTTATTCATAAAAAAATAAAATAAAAAAAACATTCTGGTAAATTTTTCAGAAACAATTCTGGGATATAAAAACGTACAGCCTCTCCACGATCACCATTCTTTCCGGATGGACCCATGGGACCAGGAGCTCCGGGAGCACCGGAGGCGCCAGGAGGACCAGGGTTGCCAGACTCACCGCGGCGGCAAGCAGAAAAGTGTTTTTTAAACTGGAAGCACCAATTACATACTATGTAATTTATGAACAACTTATATGCATTCATTTATTTCGTAAGGGATACTAAACAAACCCAGATAGTGTGACAGTAGGGTGATAATGACTGTATATTACCCTATAACCATTAACCGGTTTTATATATATATTTATGTGTTTGTATATACTATATATATATATTGTATTAGGTGTCTAATGCTATGCATCTCAAGAAATGTACTTATTGTGTTCATGTTGTACCGTTTGCTGCTATTGGGGTTGGGATATGGATATGGATATGGTTAGGTTTAAAAGAAGGTTAAGGAGTAGTTAAGATGTATTAATTACATTCAGGTATTTTTAAATATAAGTACATCATAACTACATGTATGTACACAGTAAGTGCACTGTATCGACTTAATTTAAATGTTAGTACACAGTAGTTAAAAAAAACGTAATATGAAGTGGGTTGCTCTTCTTCAATAGATAACATAAATGGTCTTGCGGTGAAACAAATAATTTTTTTAACGTACAAAATACACATTTTCCAATTAATAGCCTCTGAATTAAAATAAGGTGCATGCATAATAATTATAAAATAATTAAATTTGTATACATATTTCTTTTTTTTTCTTTTCTTTTTTTAGTTTTTATTGACATTCTGTAACAATTGTTACATGTACATCCATCCTAAATATTAATCACAAAGTGTCAACATAAATGTCCGTTTTCCAGAAATAAGAACATAAAAAAATAAATAAAATAAATAAATAAACAAAAATAATTAAAAACAAAAACATGAACACTTAGGGAGTGAAGTATGGTTGCTCCTACATATACAGGATATAATCATACCAGGTTAAGCAAATCAAAGTCCGGCCTGTGTGATGTTATATAATCTATCCATTTCTTCCAACGTAAAACAAATAAGTCCTTCTTGTAGTTCAAGTCTGCAGTTAATTTCTCCATCCTGTATATATCCATCGTGATGTCCATCCACATGGTCAATGTTGGACTCTCCTGTGAAAGCCATTTTCTTGTGAGTGCCTTTTTGCCTGCAACTAACAAAATACTAAACAAATGTTTGTCTCTCTTTGTCCATCCATCTGGCATGAGTCCAAAAAAAAAGACTTTGCTTTGCAATGGCAGGTGGCTCCCAAAAATTTCTTGAATTGCTTTATGTATTTCCTTCCAATAAGTTTTAATAACCTGACAGCCCCAAAAAACATGATAATGATTTGCATTCATATTTCCACAATTTCGCCAACAGGCTGGGGAGTTACCTCTATAATGTGATTTTTGATAAGGTGTAATAAAATACCTTATCAGGCTCTTCCAGCCAAACTCCTTCCAACTCTGTGAGCTGCTACATTTCCATTGATATTTCCAGATTATTTCCCATTCCTCCTCTGAAAGATCTATTCCTCCTTCCCTTTCCCACTTTGTTTTGATGTATATGGTTGAATGTGCTTTCTTGTTTATAAGCCCTTTATATAGACCTGAAATAATACCCCTATCTTTGTTTGCATCATACGCCCTTTTAAACATATCTAACAGCTGATTACTTGATTCAGATACATACTTTAACTTGTCACTGATAAAGTGTCTCAGCTGCAGGTATCGATAGAAGTCCTGTGCCTCTAGAGCATATTTCTCTTTAATTTGTTCAAAACTAAGGAGTGCGTTATCCTTTATTATCTTACATATAGCTGTTACTCCTTTATTTGTCCATTCCTTAAATCTCGTATCTAATTTTTTTGGGACAAACTGCGTATCATATGCACACCATTTAAGGACCACAGTATCCTCCTCTAATTTGTATTCTGTTATTACTGTTTTCCAGATTTTAAGTGTCAACTTTAACCATGGGTTTTCTGTATTTTTTATGAATTCTTGCAGGCTGCTATCGGCTATAAGTGCTTGTATGGGGATGGAAATCAGACCTACTTCAATTTTTTTCCACTGAGCATCATAAGATGGATTACACCAGTTTATCATTGGTCTCAATTGTGCCGCCCATCTCTGAGGGAAGGAAGGCCCCATCCCCCTTTTGCTTTGGTCAATTGGAGAGTTTTAAATCGGATTCGAGGTCTCTTTCCTTGCCAGATGTATCTGGACAGCATTTTGTCCCATTCATTAAATACTTTTTGGTCTATTTCTATCGGTAGGGTTTGAAATAAATAAAGTAATTTGGGTAGGATGTTCATTTTAATCGAATCTATTCTTGAACTGAAACTTAAGTTTGGAGTTAATTTCCATCTTTCTATATCCTCTTTAATTTTCTTTTGAATCGGTGAATAATTATATTGAAATAGTTCTGCGAGATCCTTCGGTATTACAACCCCCAAATATCTAAGATGTTCCGTCTCCCATGCTAAATCATATTTATTCCTAATTTCCTCTGGTGGTTTGTAGTTGTATTTAAGCAGTTGTGTTTTATTTATGTTAATTTTGTATCCTGATAGTCTGCCAAAGTATTGAATACAGATAGAACTATCTTCTGAAAAATATTGTGTGATATTATATTGCTACAATGTTTTTTTTTTATTCAAATTCCAATTTTTCTTTCAGTTCAACCTATAAAGGTCTAATTAACATTATACCATGCTAACATTACAAAACCTGTTTTTTGATATTTTGAATGCGAAGCAAAACTCAAATAAGAATAGACAAATCACCAATAATAAACAATTCTGGACTTTATTTAACGATCACCTAAACATCATCTGGCTGTAAACAGGACAAAGCAAAGAAAAAAGGAAGAAAGAATTGTGTTAGTGACTTTACTTTTCGTCTTCAATTGCATTAAAAAAAACTCCTCATTTATAAGTCGCTTTGGATAAAAATGAATGAATAAATTCACTGCTAAATGAATAAATGTAAAATGTAATGTATGCATAAGGTAAAATAATTACTTTCTGGAAGGCGAATGTTCCTTCTTTTTTCATTCTTTTTGCAATCGCTGTCAAATTCCTCGACTTCACTAAAATAAAAGATGAATGCCATTGTCAAAAATATTGTGTAATAATAGATAAATTTTTTTTTTGCAAATGCAAATTACAAGCATACCTAGGGTGATAAGATGGGCCACGGAGGAACACCTCCTCAGCCTCACATGTTAATACCATAGACTGGTTAATACATAGTGAAGGCATAGTAAATTTGATTATTAGGCAATTGTAGGCTATGAGTTGTAAATGGCTGGCAACAACTTCATATCACAGTTAAATTAATATTGATTCATTTTAATACTTACGTTTTATAAGAACTAATTTAAGTAGTCTACATAAATTATATTACTAAAATAAAATAATTACTCAGGCATTAATTAATTCAATTTATAGTTTTAGGAGAAAAGGTCCGGTAATTAAAAAAAAGGTCAAACGGTAAATCTGATTAAATAATTAATGATGAAATTCTTTGATATTAACACACTTAATGTATTTAATTGGTCTACTTTAATGTCAACTAATTTTAATCAAATTTTTACAATGGCTTGTCTACAAAAAGTCCAAGGTTAAAGGCTAACGTTAGCTATCAAAATATTTTCGGGGAAAAAAGGCGAAAAACATACATTAAAGGCTCAAGTTTTGTTACAAACTATCTTTACAAATATTAAATGGTCTATTCATATGTTGGTGTATCCATGAGCTATAAAGTAGCCTAGTTTGATTAAAAAAGAAATCGAATGAGTATGATTCGCTAAATAAAATTGGCAATACTCACATTTCGGCTTAAGTTCTTCACATGTTTATCCATAGACAGTATATGTGTTTATCCGATCCAATTTGATAGGAGGCGCTGTCTTGAAAAACGAGGGGTCTGAGAATGCGGGACTCTGGGTGCGGGACTGTAGGTGCAGGCTCCGAGTCTGCAGCTTTTATGAGATTGTTTTAAATATTTTTTGAATATACAAATATGAAATTTAGTTCATTTATTTTTTTATTTTAGTTCTCTTCATTAATGTTTGTTCTGTCCTGCTTTGTGTATCCCTTATGATTTTGTTTGTTTTTTAAACCATGGTTCATGTAGGCTACCACAAATTGGTTGTATTACCACAGTTTAACCATGGTTTTAAAGTATCTTGAATTACATTTAAGCATATAGTTACAACAAACATCTAAAAAATAACAACAGAAAGACAAGTAACCATTTAATGATACAGACTTGTAGTTGCCCATAAATAGTAGGGGTGGTTAATCTGTCTGATTTCCCGATTCGATTCGATTACGATTATTGAAGTCCCGATTCGATTACAGTCGATTTTCGATTATTAACGATTCTCGATTAGCGATTATTGATTTTCCAGTTCCCAACAGTAAACGAAAATACACTACAAAGTGATTGCAGTATTAAAAAAAGTCAGCTGCTGAATTACTTAACTCTTTTATTGAGTAACAACTCAAAGCACTTTCTGTGTCGTGTAGTTATAACTTCAGAATTATTTGTATACAGCTTATGTTCTGTAGAACACAGAAATTAATACATCACATTGTGTTGTGACTCATCAAGTTGAACTAAACAATAACAAATAAATGAAAGGCTTATTTCCTTTAGGAAGTAGATCAGAACCAACATACTGTAGAAACTGGACAATTTTCTTCTAGAAAGACAAGGTGTTCAGCTAAAGATATTAAATAGCAGTCCCAAACTAGCTTTTGTTAATACAATGTTGGTATGAGCCACCACAGTATTTTACAAATATAAAAAATAACACAAAGTGAAAATAAAGTGGCATTTTGGGGTTAATATTGAAACGACAGTTACCATGGTGAATACACAATACTAACAAGAACTGTTAATGAAACATGGAAACTGCTCCTGGTGAATAGAATGAAAATCATCCCTGCATGCAAATCCTTCTCAGCTAACACACGACGTACCAGTAACGTGATTTATTGGTATTTTACTTTTATTTCATGACTTACTAATTTACAACGTAACAACGTTGCATGCTCGTAGTTTCCTTTGCACTTTGCACTATACAGTGAAGCGATACACGGCGCGCCCCTCCGCATTTGCGCGTGCAATTGAAGAGTGTGCGCTATGAGTACAGTATAACGGCTGACAGGACAGGAACGTCCGTTTTTCTGAGGTGAAATACTTTTTATTTCAGCGTACACATACGTCACTGCCTGGTAGTTCCTATATTGTGCTGGGTTTTCTGAAGTAGTTGTGATTCGCCTCTCATAACATAACATGCTCTAAATCAAGGGTCGGCAACAGGCGGCCCGCGGGCCAAAACTGGCCCGCCAGCAATATTTTCTGGCCCGCCGGATTATTTTGGAAGTCCGTTTTTTTTTTTTTTTTTTTTATCAGCCTATTTTTATTTTACAATAACGGCTTACAAATAGGGCCCCGTGTATCATTCGTTCAATCGTTTTTTTCAAATTAAAACCCACGACTTTTTCCATTATTTATTTCCTGAACTAAAATGAAAAAAAACGAATAACGACTCGTTTTTCGATTTTCTGATTGTGTGCTCAGATCAAAAATAGAAAAAATGAATGACGGGTTTAGACAAATTTTAATTTTGATTTTTAATTTAACACATTATTTTAACACATCATTTTAAACAGATCAAGTACTATTGTGGTAACAGATTACAGCCATTTTAATAATGTGAATAGCAATCATGCTCTCCTGTAAGTCTCATACACTGAGAAAAACAATAAGTAGAATTTACTCAATTTTAATAAGGCAAGTTTTTGCACGAATTTTTTTCAAGTAAATTTCACATTGATGGAAATTAAGTAAATCTACTTAACTAAGCCGAGTAAAATTCACAAAGTGAATAAGTACATATAACTTGGCCTGTTAAATTATATTGAGTAATTTTTACTTACAAATATGATATAATTAATATAATTAAGTAAAACCACTTGATATTTTAAATACATTTTACTTGTTTTATGCAGTGCTGGTAATTATTTTAAATTAAATTAAATGTTACTCTTATAATGTGACAAAATAATACTGTGACAATGTGCAGTTAAGAGTAATTTATTAAGAAATAAGCATATACAGAAACCTATAATGACAATAATAACAATTCAGTGTGTTCGGTCTCTCTCTTTGTCCCTCTCAACCGGTTTACAGCAACAGAGGCACAAAGGGCTGAATGCATTTGAGAAATATCCTGAAATTAAGAAAAGAGAGAGAGAAAAAAACAATAATCAGTAAACAGCAAATACTTTTAAATTAAAAGTTAATTAATTTGCATTCACATTATTCATTTCATTTAAACCAAATCATTAAAAACATCCTGCATGACCTTACTCTCATAGTCAATTTACACACATTAATGCTAACATGTGACACACAGCAGATATCAAGGCTACGAATTAGGCATTTGGGAGTACGAATTATTGTCATTTACAACGTGGGCACGATTTAGTAAAAGCACCATTTAATAGATAGTATGCACGATTTAGCAAATGAATGAGGAAATGAATTATATTGTGCACGATGAGGGAACGAGAACCTTCTCACTTAGGCCTATTGTTAATTTGTGGCCAATATTTGTCATCTATAAAGAAAATTGCACACAAAATAACAAATATTAAACAAAAAGATCATGATTTAAGTGACATATTCATGGTTTTTAGGCGTAATTACTGATAAATCGTGTAAAACGTAAAGTTTAAAACAAAAATATGGCTAACGTCTAAACTAACTCGTCATTATATTAACCCTCTTTGAGTCGGCAAAAGTGCCCGCGCGTTTTGCTCGATTTTTTTTCACATAGCAGCAAATTAGACTTATACTCCGTCATTTTTGGTCATAAAGATTACAGACTTAAGAAATATGAAAAAATAAACTGTTAAATGTCTACTTTTTCCACTTTCAATCGAAATAAAACATTGTGCTTTTGTAAAATAAACAGGGTGCTTTCCTCTGCCTCTCTCTGAACTTTTTTCTGGAGCACGTCTCTAAACTTAAGAACACTAAACTTTTCAAATGTATAGCATGAAGTGATGACAAGACAATCGTTGAATTAATCAAAAAATCATTATAAATCTGTAATATAATGCAGTTTTTTACTGTTGCTTACCTGTCGAGAGCCGTTGGAGTGGAGATTCGAAATCCCTCAATCATCGCGTGTGTTCTTCTTTCTGCGCATGCGCAGATTCCTTTCTTCAAGGACTAAATTTTACTTGATTTTTTAAAATTTGCTTCAAGTACTTAATTAATGTATGTAAATATGCCAGAGAGTCAGAAGTCAATTTCACTTGTCTGTTGGATGTCTAATATTTACAAGTAAAAAATGAGTATATAATTAGGATTTACTTAATATACTAAAGTTTTCATTTTTACAAAATTATTCTTAGCAAAAGATACATGATTTTTTCTGTTTTATTTACTTTGACATAAAATCATTTTTTACAGTGTACGCTTACAGTCCGACTTTTGAACTTTTTTCATTATTATTTATTCGGGTATAACACAGGAGACATTTAATTATTTATTAATAAATTGGTGTTTTATGTGTCGCTGCAAAGATGAAGTTGACGAAGCGGACTCATGAACGCCAGAGAGAAATGCACATTTAATATGGATTACATATTCAGAGAGTTGCCTATTTCTTTTGGTTTTGAATATTTTTGTTTAAAAGTAGACATTTCAAGCTTTCTATAATAGATAGCCTATATTTCTCAAATCTGTGAGGCACAAGCTGAGTTTCGGCGCCCTCCAGTTCACGTGCAATGCAAGTGATAGTGCCGGCGCCTTATTACATTGTCTGCTATATATTTGCTTTTATTAAATACAGGCAATTGGTTGATAAAACATTGATCAAAATTAAGATACAATTTATACAAAACGAAAATCTTTTAAAAAGAGACTTTCTACAAAACAAAACTCATGTTTTACCCAATCCATGTCTCCAGACATATTGCGCATCTCATGGTGTATCATATCTTTCTCATACTGCATGCTCACTTTCATAATCAACATTGATTAAATTAAAAAAACATAAAGACGTCACATATTTTCCAACTCAGCCCTTGGCCCTGTTACAACAGTCGTTGTTTAGGTAGGCTACCTTAAACGCGCACGTACAGTCTCAGAGTCATCGCTGCAACCACGAGATGAAGAGAGCAGGGCCGGGTTTCCCGATAACGATGTATCTTAGCTCTAAAGAGCGCTTTTTACGTGCAAAGTTACGAACGCTCGCAGCAATTCCACGAGCGTTTCCCAAAAATGCACTTAACATGAACGCGCGAGAACGCGCTCTACGTGCTACTTAAGAGTCGCTGTCCATTCGCGAAGTGCTGAAATATAACCTTATATGGAGTCGTATTCTTAACGTTTAACCTAATAATTGTCATCTGTTGTGGATTAGCAATCAAGACAAGTATATATAAAGCACCTACAGGCGGAGGCACTGATAAAATTGCTGAAAAAAAACAAAAAAAACACGAAAAGATACCTTTCAAAAAGATGAAATTAATGTCCTTTTAGAGGAGATAGAGCGAAACAAATATGTAATTTTTAACAGATTTAAAGGATTTCTTTTATATATTTATTTATTCATTCATTTAATTTTGATTAAAATTATTAGATTAAATTATTTCTATTTTTTTTCTGACCTTATTTACCCTTTAATTATTTAATTTATACATTAATTTAACCAACAACAAAAAAGAGTAATAAAGTGTACAATAAAGTACAATCAAAACCTTATATTATAATCACATACATTTGAATAAAGTTAAAGGTGTAATCTGCCGTTTGTCCTGCAGGTGTCCTCATAAATCTGTCTTCTTACGATGCACTTGGGGATGTACGATTACTCCAGAGCACTCGTAGATCTACGAAGATTTTCATTTTCAATTCATTTACAAATGTAGCCTACTATTTAAATCGATTGCTGGACATCGTAATGTTATTGTACATATATCTGATTTAGCATTGTAGCAACCCCCACCCCACCCACTTTTTAAAACAAAGTTATGCCACTGTCCATAGGCCTGCTCCCGTGTAGCTGGCCCGCCATCTACTGGCTAAAAAAAATATTGGCCCGCGGCCAAAGTTACTTGCCGACCCCTGCAGTCTAAATGCACGCAGAGTAGATTTTTTTTTAATTTTTTTTATAAAAAATCGATTTTTGAAAATTTAATAATCGATTCATACTCGTCCATAACATACTCGCGATTAATCAATAATCGATTTTTTTCACCACCCCTAATAAATAGTTCGTGAAACGCCCACAAGTTAATATTCATCGATTGTGAAATCATGGCAAACACAGAGGAAAACCAAGAAACGTAACTTCACTCACGCGCAAGCGTGAAACGCAAAATCAGCCATTGTGCGTCATTACGCATTTTGATGGTATCATGGCATTTTAATACCATCCATTTGATTGCATCTGACAAGCTACAGATGTGTTATGAGGATGAATTGCATAACATGCCAATATTATTGCAGAACATATTTCACTTTTCTTTTTGCAAATATGTGTTAATTTGCATTTCTGTTTGCATTTTGCATTTCATCTTTGTTTGATTTTGTTTGTTTTACACTGCAGATCGATCAAACGGGTGTTCGTGTAGGCTGTTAATTGTAAGACTTGCTTTGTGAAGTCTTCATGTTATTTATGAGAGGCAATATTGCCATTTCTTTTACACAACGGTCTACAGTTTCACACACTTTCACGTGTTTCTTCCATCTGCCGACGGTGTCTCCATTTCTCATTTCACCCGTTTTTGTGCGTACGCCTGGGCCAGAGTTTGCGTGAAGGACCGCACATTTTCCCGTCAAGTTTGCTTTTTATAAATACCAATTATTGCGTAGAGAGCGGCGTACGCCTTCTTTTGTGTGTACGCAACGTTTATAAATGAGGCCCCAGGTTTCCAGGAAGAAAAGAGGCGATGTGCTGCTTTAATCCATCTTCTGACGAATGGAACTGGGTCGAATTTGTCCTGAGGAGGTCCGTTGAGGTCCACAAACAGGAGTGAAGACAGGCTGTCTTCACGCAACCCGTTCCGCGGCTGGTTGCCCGTGTTATTAACTGCGGAAAAGCCTAGTTCGCACTCAGCTGACCTGGGGAGATACGTGCGACTTGCTATGCAAAGTCTTTCCAGTGTTTTCCCTGGTGCAGTGCCCTGTAGTTTCCAGTCTCGAAACTGCCCACGGCCACCCTGGTTGGTTCTCCAAGCACTTTCGCAAGGCTGTGTACTTCTGGTTCGCCATGCAAAATCAGGCCCTCCTGCTCTCCTGGCCAAAAATGCTTGTCAAGAGCTTTGAGCATCAGGACCAAATTTGACTCCGGTAATCGCTCAGTTAGAGACGCAATCACTGATTCATGAAACCGAGACCTGTTTATTTTCGCCCTGCCTTCACTCAGCTCTACGCCCTTAAAAAGGCCATATGATTAAAAAAAAAAAGATTATAAAATAGGGTTTAGTAAGGCTACCAAATGTTTTGACAATCACAAAAGCCTACAGTAGAGTCCCTAGTTATTAGGCTACTACTCTGATTCATGACCGTTTCAGCCTGATGTTTCTGATGTTAGTTTTAATTTTTCCTTAGGCTACATGCAGTTTGAGGAAATGGATAGCAGCGGTGCTCAACCTTCGACTAGCGCTGCTGTGTTATCGCAGGAGCATCCACAAACACCCACACAGGAGCCGACTCCAGCCACAGATGTGCCAGAGACTGAGCCAATAGTTGATAACGCTCAAACTTCGACCAGCGCTGCTGTGTTATCGCAGGAGCATCCACAAACACCCACACAGGAGCCGACTCCAGCCACAGATGTGCCAGAGACTGAGCCAATAGTTGATAACGCTCAACCTTCGACCAGCGCTGATGTGTTATCTGAGAGAAACCCCATCGGTAGCCCAAGAGATGGACCTGTGAAGATCAACCCAACAGGTAACATTAATACAAACTAAAACTAACAAACAACAAACTAAAACTACAAACTAAAACTCACATGTATGCAGAAATAACAGTGGGACACGAGTACTGGGGGACTTCAAACTTGGTAACAGTATGAATGAACGTAAGAATGCAGATTTGTCATTTTAACTGAAATTAGGACTGGTGTTGAAATTAGGACATTGTCGGTCAGTGTTTCTGACAATAATAAAAAACTAACAATAATACTGATAAGATAATAATACTACTACGATTTCTGCTACTAATAAGAATATAAACCGCCGGGTTCATGAATATTAATCACTGCATTCGCTCAAACTGATTTGCTGAAATCAAAACGATGAGATTGCCGTTTGCACATTAGTTTCTTGCTCATAAAGGCTGAATAATTTAAATGAACTGCATTATTTTTACAGGACAATACAAATGTTTACATGTAGCACGTCAATGAGAGGGGGTTCAGCGAAAAATCGGCAGCTGGCAGCAGGAAGTATTTGTACATGTTTAAACATAATTTATGAATGTGTGTACATGTTTGTTAAATAATGAAATCTATACATACAGAAATAAATGCCTGTAATCATGTGGTATATTTATTAAATATACATATGCTTCCCATTTATTAAACTTAAATAATGAGAACAGGCAAAGGCAAAATTCATTTCAGGATAAACCTCTTTAAAAAAATAAAAAAAAAGTTTTTCATTAAAAAAAAAAATATATAAAAAAAAATCGGAAATTGGAGTGTTCAATTCAGTTGTTTCAACTGGTTTCGCAGTTTTAGAATGTTTGAGCAGTGTGTATGATTGTCAAGAATCTGGCCTTATTTAAACATGAACTGTTGACGAAACGCGTTCATGCCAGTGTAGCGGGACCTTAAGAGGAGAAAACTACCTCTACATATGCACGACTACGCCACCCTGTTAACCAGGGAAATTAATACTAGTGGTTTTAACCACCTGCGAGGGACACACAGGAGCGTTGTTTTCAAAAGGAGGGCCAGAGACGTGGATACAAAAAATGTACAAAAGCTTTATTTAAGTAACAACAATCTTAAAAGACAGCATTAAAAGACTGGGTCAACATTCATCACTCAACATTCATGGCTCCTACAAACCCAAAAAGGAGACCGAGGCTTAACAATGGCAGGTACACTAGTTTAGTGAGCACAAGGCTCCTATAATCACTCTTACCACCCTGTGCACAGGCATCAACACACACACTCCAATAAGGTCCAGCATGAACGCACAGCACTCCGTGACAAAACCTCCACCACCATGCGTGAGGGCCTACTAGCAGCCTGCCTTGAAGCCTCGGCTCCTGCAATGAAAGCAAAAATGACCACACTGGTCTCAACATACAACAAAGACACTTAATTACAAAAAACAAAAACAAATAATAAACATTTAAATTAATAAACCAGAAAATCATGAAACAATACTACCATGATGAGGTTCAGGATTGGCACCACAGCTTAGTGTATGTTCACCTCACTATGCTTCTAACCTCACTCTTAAAGCAAACAGAGATAAAACAATCAAAAAAAGTAACACTGCAAAACAACTTCACAAAACAAGCCAAATAAAGAATACAATTGAGCAAAACATTCATAAATGAATGCACTGAAAAATAAATATACCTGCTTTCTGAATAATACATAGCTAAATATATTTATCCACTAAGCTGCACCAGTCCTATATGCTCGTCTTCTCATGAACAGTTTTTTCTCTTTCTGACATTGTCATACCTTTTGGGTTTACATTTTTAAATGAAATTGACTATTAAAAGGAAAGCTTGTGCGCGCTGGTGTTTAATCCAGTCTTTTAAAATGGGGTGCCCGAGGTGCCTGTAACCATGTTAAATAGGCTAGGCTATTTAATCAATAATACACAAATCGTAGAGGAGAATGACAGTCAACTACTTTGACTATTATGGCATTTTGGGCATAAACATGTAAGTAGTGAAAAGATTGACATTGAAAAATGATACAGAATGGTTAAATGTTTAATCCAAATAAACAAATGTTGGTAGTTCGTACTGATGTTATTCCTCTGTTCTCACACACTTCAGCGTCGCGGTCGCTAGTTTAGACGAACACTGACAACTCATTCGTGTTCAAAAGTTCGTACACCAAATTTCCAGCGTACACCTGGCGTACACCCAAAACCACGGTGACTTTGAGATTTATCAATATGGCCGTTGGCGTACGGCACGCTCAAATCCTACGCCAGCTCAGGAGGTGGTGTACACGCGTTTTGAGTGCGGGAATGCGCAGAAAAACAATTCCTAACACCACAAAACGCACTGACAGATGAAAGCAGGTACACACTGAGCACATGTGACAGACGTGACAGAGTCTGGAGACGCCATGGACAACGTTCTGCTGCCTGCTTTCATCTGTGAAGAGCACAGGGCGCCAGTGGCGAATTTGCCAATCTTGGTGTTCTCTGGCAAATGCCAAACGTCCTGCACGGTGTTGGGCTGTAAGCACAACCCCCACCTGTGGACGTCGGGCCCTCATACCACCCTCATGGAGTCTGTTTCTGACCGTTTGAGCAGACACATGCACATTTGTGGCCTACTGGAGGTCATTTTGCAGGGCTCTGGCAGTGTTCCTCCTGCTCCTCCTTGCAAAAAGGCGGAGGTAGCGGTCCTGCTGCTGGGTTGTTGCCCTCCTACGGCCTCCTCCACGTCTCCTGATGTACTGGCCTGTCTCCTGGTAGCGCCTCCATGCTCTGGACACTATGCTGACAGACACAGCAAACCTTCTTGCCACAGCTCGCATTGATGTGCCATCCTGGATGAGCTACCTGAGCCACTTGTGTGGGTTGTAGACTCCGTCTCATGCTACCACTAGAGTGAAAGCACCGCCAGCATTCAAAAGTGACCAAAACATCAGCCAGAAAGCATAGGAACTGAGAAGTGGTCTGTGGTCACCACCTGCAGAACCACTCCTTTATTGGGGGTGTCTTGCTAATTGCCTATAATTTCCACCGGTCGTCTATTCCATTCGCACAACAGCATGTGAAATTGATTGTCAATCAGTGTTGCTTCCTAAGTGGACAGTTTAATTTCACAGAAGTGTGATTGACTTGGAGTTACATTGTGTTGTTTAAGTGTTCCCTTAATTTTTTTGAGCAGTGTATAACATAGATATAGTGATTTTTGCTATTTTTAAAGCAAAAAAGTTACATATTGTGCCTTTAAGGCAGAGGCACTGCCATTCACAAAAGTTGCCGGATAAACATTTCATTCGCATACACCCGAAGCTCACAGGCACTAAAAGCCTGTCAAACAGCGCCTGGATACTGGACTAAGTTGTCTTTCTAGTCTTATTGTGCTAATACTGTCAAATACACACAAGCTAAACATAAACACAGTTGGTTATGTCTAAAGTGAAAGCAAATATTTGAGAGAAAATCGAGTGCACGTCATATGCATGTATATTAGCCGCGTACCGATCTTAAAGTGACAGTAGCCTAATACTAAACATGCTGCCGCTTGTCCTTAAAGGGCCCCTATTATGCTACTTTAAAGGCTCCTAATGTTGTTCGGAGTCTCCTACAACAGGATTAATAGACACAGTTTTAGGTAATAGCTGATAAGCAGAAATATTTCAGTAAGAATAATAACGTTAGCCAGATAGCAGGAGTGTCTTAGAAACATACAAGAAATATACCCACATACATGGGTACATCCACATACATGTCCTAGGGGACATCAAAGACTTTTGAAAAGGGCATTATACCCCCTTTAAATTGTACTACACTATGTGTTTATTAAATCTGCAAAGATTTGTAGGTATTACATGCATTATTTTGAAACAACCTCAAGTATATTAAGTGTATTTCAATATATGCTTAAGATCAATTTTAAGCTATTTGCACTATATTTTAATATATTAAATTGTACTAAAATGGAACCACTTCAAGTACATTTAGTGCATTTAATTGTATTTCTTTACAGTTCATTAAAAATATACTTTCATATGTCTTAAACTACAGTTATAATATATTTGAAGCTTAATTTTAATGTTCCTCAAGAACACTTAAATAGCATTTCAGCTCATTAAAAATGTATTAGCATTACACTAATAGTGTATTATAAAGCTGTTTTATTCAGTATTCAAAAGGCTATATTAAAAGTGCAAAAATAAATCTAAATGTTAAGACATACACAGACTTTGAAATCAAGAAAACTTTAATATTCTTGTGTAAAATGCAAAATAAAACATAAGGGTACATTAAAAAAGTATAGCAGCATATATAATCTCTTGAACAAAATACATAATAACAAAGATCATTGAAATGCTATGGCAGAGCTATATTTATACATTTTTGTAGAACATTTCATTACAGTTATACCTGTATTACGATTCAGTACGATTTGAAAATGAATTTGAGTACGATTCATTTTCCACAACTGAGGGCTTGTGGTTCAGACACTGTAGTGTGTGAAGACTGCTTTATCACAGGATCTGTGAAAGGGAAGAAGAATTGATATAAAATTAACCAATGATTAACATTTTTGTATCCATGTTTAAATATATGTATAATAATTTGCATAGAAATGTATTAGAATTCCGTTGACTTCTCAGTTTACCTTTCAAAGCTTTGGCTATATCCTCATCAAGCTAGACACGAGTGTCCATTTTTATCCTCTTGTCTGTCGTCACTATACAGAACTCTATGAGTTACACTGAACATGAGATTAGAAGAAGCCCAACACAACTTACAGTGAGCAAAGTTCAATCAAAAAGTCACTGATATAGTTATTTGCAGCAATAAAGCAACCTGCGAGTATTAGAGGGTATGTTGTATATTGATAATTGTGGTTTATTTAAACCTAGGGTATTTTCCATCAACGTGTCTATTGTGCTCATGCTAACATGCACTCTCTTCACCTAGAGGTTGTGCAAAATATTGTATGCCAGGACAACTAAGACAAGTGACTTGCAGCTTTACCAAAAAAACAATTAAATAAACAGATTTTTACATGAATGACTCAAAAGGCAGCACAAATTAGACACCTGAAATTGACATGTTGCTAACATTTTCCTAACTGTCAATCACCTTTCAATAGGCCTCAAAAATCTCTATAACAGAGGTGATATGAGATTAAACCATACTTACTACTCTCTTCTTCGCTCGTCTCTGCACTCAGATTTCAGTTTTTCCTGAAAAACCTCCCATAAGCATCAAGGGACCCCCCATAAGGACCAAAAAAATTACCTTCTGGGTCTTTCAAGCACAAGTGTTTTGCAAATCTTGCATTGAACTCCGAGATTTGAGAAGCAGTCGTCAGTAAAATAAAGGGAACACAGCAAAAGTTTAGGATTATATTGCTGTGGTATCGTGGTAAAGATGAACTTTAACCACTAATTCTTCACATGCTGGTCCTTGGGCAGTGAAAAGAAACTGGCTTTACCTTCACATTGTAGAGCAGTGGTTCTCAATCCTGGTCCTGGGGACCCACAGCTCTGCACAGTTTGCATGTCTCCCTCATTTAACACACCTGACTCAGATCATCATCTCGTTAGGAAAGAGCTCTATGAACTGAACTGGGAGTGTCAGATAAAGGAGACATATAAAATGTGCAGAGCAGCGGGTCCCCAGGACCAGGATTGAGAACCACTGTTGTAGAGCACAGCGCCGTCTTCTCGACATGATGCTGTCCAGTATCCACTTCAAGTTTTCCCAGGTGTCTCTGCGCGCGCAATAAGTGGGCGGGTAATATGCTAATGTTTCGTCTTGACGTCACAACGAAACGGCTTAGGATTAGTTTTTAAAAACGATTAATTTAACTGAATCAGACTCAACTCTTACTTTTGAAAGACAATAACTTTATAAAAACGGTGCACTTCCAGATTTAAAACTTTGCAGTAGGGCTGCATCTAACGATTATTTTTGTTGTCGATTAATCTATCGATTATTTCTTCGATTAGTCGACTAATCTAACGATTATTTTTCCGATTAATCTAATGGTTATTTTTGGGATTAGTTGATTTATCCATTGGCAAACTTTCCAATAAATAATAAGTACAACAATATATCAGCTGTATTTTGAAGAGGGTAGTGCATCTGTATATTATTTTAACATGAAATCTATGAATGATTACAAAAAAATTGTATTTCAGAAAGGGTATTTGTCATTTTATTATGAATTATGCGAACAGGAAGCATTTTAAACTTTATTTTTAACTAATGGTACTATTTAATAAAATGTAAGATAAAGTCACAGGCCTATTTAGGAAATGTGTTTACTATAGTCTGTTATTAATTACCGTAGTGGGAGTATGATTTACTCAATTAATTTGTCCATTAACTTGTCCGAAAATGCACTTGTGTTTATCTGCAAAAAGGTTCACATACAATAGATTGCAGCCTAGGCTACTGTTAATGTAAATATAACGTTAGTCGTTTGTTTTTAAAGTCTACATTAGAGACCTTCACGGGAAGGATTAACATCTCAGTTCATCGCGATGTCACAAATCTCTGTTATTATAAATGAAACTGGGTGCACAATGAATCTTTCATAATATCTACACTGTGTTTGCTATAATCGGATGATTTGCCAGTATGCAGAATTCAGCACTGAACAAAAAGTCCATTTTGAGCGGTGAGGGGATTCTATTTTAAATGCATCTGATTGGCGTTCAAGAAATCAACACATATGTCTGTGATTGGCTACACTGTTCAACGCTGCAAACATGTTATAAATAGATAGAGACTCTGGCCTGTAAATCGTTTCTATTTTGTTTTAGTTGTTCTTGTTGCTTTTGTGCAACAGATGAATGACAATTTATTCGTTTTTAGATGTTCAATTTATAGATAATTCTATTTTGCGGGAGTCCCGCGAATCGTTTTATTCTCCCGCAACCAGTACACACACGAGTGCATTACCGCCCGCGCCCGCGCCCGCACTCGGCCATCAGATCTATTTCCGTGCCGCGCTCGTTGGGTCCCGCGGGAGTGCAGGTCTCACACCTTTCTGTTCGGCCGTAGTTTAAAGTATTCCCATACTTTGGATGATCGTGGTCTGTCATTTTCACCAAGAGCGGGAGCAGAAGCCGCCATTACTCGATATTTAAACAAATAATGAATGTGACGCGTCGACGCATTTCATGCGTGTCGACGTATTTTCATAGTCGACGTAATCGATGACGTCGACGCGTCGTTGCGGCCCTACTTTGCAGGATGTTTTCATTCACTTAGAGCTGTGTTACACTACATCATTTAAAAAAATTCTCAATAGGGGCACTTTAAAGGGAAAGTTCACCCAAAATTTTTAATTCTGTCATTATTTACTCACTCTAATGTTGTTCCAGACCTGTATTCATTTCTTTCTTGTGCTGAACACAAGATATTTTTGAAGAATGTGGCTATCCAAATAGTTGCTGGTCTTGTAGGAAAAACTATACTATTGAAGTCACTGGTGACCAGCAACTGTTTGGTTACCCACATTCTTCAAAATAACTTTTATTTTCAACAGAAGAAAGAAATTTATTCGGGTTTAAAACAAATTAGAATAAATTATGACATTTTTCAATTTGAGGGGAACTTAATGTTAATAAAACACAAAGAGAAAAATCACTCACTGCTCTTGACTGAAGTCTATGTAGTGTTTTATTTTTATATTTGTTAATTTAATGTCTTTCTTCAGTGCTACTGTTAAATAGATAACAAAAAAAAGAATGACAAAGGTTATTATCTTTGCTACTTTGGGCCAAATGTCTGCCATTCTTTTATTTTATATGTTGTTACCTTTTAAGACTCTGTTTTTAAAATAGGGACATTAGTTCGGCTGTTATGCTCAGTCACTTGCAAAATAATAAAACCAACATGCAAAATAGAATCGTGATTAAATTGTGAATCATGATTTTCTTAAAAAAAAAGGTGATATGATTTTTTTGCCATATCGCCCACCCCTAGAGACACGATTACTGTGTGACTTCTGTGCAGCACAGCATTAGCACTGTGCTTGTAAGTTGGCTGTGCCTCTTCTAGTAACGTGAACTTCAATGCTAAACCTGCTAATTATTCACATGAACATCAGGACAGTTTTACGTTAATCATTCAACTGTAATCTGTGCTAATAAAAAAGATGTTTCTAATCAATATTCTTTGCTTTCAGAAAAACACACAGAAGGGAGGGAAGGCCGTTCTTATTGGGATGCTGTGAAGTGTGGCTTCCAAACGTTTATAAGCAAAGTGTTTCCTTCTGTGTCTGACCAGGAGCCTTCGCAGGAGTGTCCACAAACACCCGAAGAATCATTTCCCGAGCCAACAGACCGTGAGTCTCCAGTTATCATGCAGTGCTGTAGTCTAGTTTTTTGTAGCGAGTAAACTGAGATTTCTACACCCTTAGTTCTAGAGACAATTCAATATAGCAACAACCCCCTGCTGCTACGGTTACGTTAATGAGAACATATATGCTACTTTTACTTATAGTAGAGGTAAATATAGCCTGCGTATCACGTACCACTAGATTCATGTTCATTTCGATCTGTTCTTCTGGTTTTGTTTGTAATCTCCACTCATACTGGCTCCTCACCTGATCTACACTGGTGTGTTCAGTCTCATGCTGTATGTTAACACGTTGTTGTGTGTTTTTCAGTGACCTTAATATTTCCTGATGAACCAACACTGCAACATATATACTTTCAGTCTCTTTATAAAGTGGGAAAGAAACTGAGACATGGTGATCGTGTCCATGAAGGAATTAGAAGATCGGACGGCCAGAAAGTATGTTGCTCTTTCTCCATAACCAAACGTTTTGTCTCTTGTTTCCTTCTGTGAACTTTGAGTCTTGCCATAAACATCAGTGTTGACAGTTTTGATCAAAAAGTGTTTAAAAAATTTAAAGACTGTAGATGATCATGTGCAAAAAATTGTCTTTATTTTTTAGGTTGACATCAAATTTGTTGAGAGGTGCAGATTTTGGGAAACATCGGTAAGTTGACAAGACTTAATTCTTCATGAAATTCTCTAGCAAGAATTGGTTTGTTAAATGCGGTATGTAGATAGTATGAGATATAACTGAATTACACACCCAAAGCCTATAAGAATCGGTTATAGAGTTCATGTAAAGTTTTTTTTTTTATTTATTTTTTTTAAATGATGATTTTTTTCATCAATTTTTTTTACAATTTCTTTCATTAGCTGGGTTTCCATCCAAACGTGAAGCAAATCTTTTTCAAATAAAAAATGTGCATTAGGTGTGTTTCCATCAGGTTGTTTGAGCGGATGACGTGGTATTGGTAACCTAATAACCAACAGTAAATGAAACACCGTCAGCGAAACAGTAGTGATGTGTGTCGTTCGACTCTATGAGCGACTGCTTTAAGAGAACGGTGAGAGTCGGTTCCCGTCTGAGAGCTGTTTTCCCTTTTTGTATTTTTGTATGTTAATACAAGTAAGGATAATATGATTATCCTTTCGCTACACTGCTCAGCCACACGACAAGTAGTCACTAGCTTAATGTTATTTTGATGTGTTTTCATCCTTAATATCAGGTCAGAAAACGAGCAGTAACATAAGCAAACAAAGTAGCATTTGAATGCATTTTAATAGCAGACAACATAAAGACAGAACGTAGAATTTGTAAGGTGAAACTGTCATATCGAGCAGGGACGACCTTTAACAACCGTATAAATGTGGTCTGTTTTAAGTGTGATGTGCTTACAATGGTCTTATTTTGAATAGTGAAGAATGAACAAAAAGGATGGCTAACCGCACACTGATCCACTCAAGACTGGAAAAGTCTACAAAAAACATTTTTTATTCTATAAATTGCTTCGTGCCGTTTATAAAATGCAATTTATAAAAATGTTTTTGTAGACTTTTCCAGTCTTGAGTGGATCAGTGTGCAGTTAGCCACCCTTTTTGTTCATTCTTCAATATACCATTGGCTCTACGCACCTGTAGTACAAGGACCTGCAGTACCAGGACTTTTTTCCATCACGTTTCTTTCTGATGCGAGACTTGCATAAAAACAGGGTGATGGAAACATAGCTAATGTTTTCATCTTTCATTTCCCTTACTCTTTAATTAGGAGATTTGAAATTAGCGAATGTTTTGTCAATCTCTTTTCTTTAGCCTCAGTTTGTCGAAGAGGGGGCTACATATCTGGAAATGCAAAAGCATTCAACCTGCGACCGTTTCATCTTGGAAGACCAAAACATCCTGATAATGGAACCTCTTCCTGACTGTGACCTTGAGTGAGTGAGTTCATCAGAAGAAAAGGAATTTTGACCTCAAAGTACGCTGGTATGAATTGTCACTCTAAACTACGCAAAAACCTGGTGCAAGCACTGTACTCAAATCAAGCAACAGCAGAAGAAGAGTTCGACCGATCATAGCGCTGGTTCATTTCCCAAATAGCAAGCCATGATGATTGACAAATGCGTAAGGCTTATGATTGAAAAGAGACAGCAATACAGAATCCCGCTCGATCCCCCTTCCACTCCCGCCGTCTGACGGATTTCTTAAAGGGATAGTTCACCCAAAAATGAAAATTCTGTCAGTAATTACTCACCCTCATGTTGTTCCAACCGCGTAAGACCTTCGTTCATCTTCGGAACACAAATTAAGATATTTTTGATGAAATCTGAGCCTTGTCTCACTCCTCCATAGGCTGCTAGGTGGCCCAAACTTGCTGGCCCAGAAAAGTTATTAAAGAGATCGTTAATATAGTCCAAGTGGCTACAGTGGCTCAATCTTAAGTATATCAAGCGACGAGAATACTTTTTGTGCGCAAAAACAAACAAAAATAACGACTTTATTCTACTATTCATTTCCTTCTCTCTCGACCTCTAGTTGGTTCGCATAGTGTTTTTGCGCAGCGCGTCTGTGTTACACGTCACCACGTAGGCTCACTATTGGCCGACGCTGGTCATGTGTGTGATGCGTGATGACGTGCAACACAGACGCGCAGCGCAAAAACACTACAAGGCCCAGAGAGAATGAAATGAATAGTAGAATAAAGTCGTTATTTTTGTTTGTTTTTGCGCACAAAAAGTATTCTCGTCGCTTGATATACTTAAGATTGAGCCACTGTAGCCACTTGGACTATATTAACGATCTCTTTAATAACTTTTCTGGGCCAGCAAGTTTGGGCCACCTAGCAGCCTATGGAGGAGTGAGACAAGGCTCAGATTTCATCAAAAATATCTTAATTTGTGTTCCGAAGATGAACGAAGGTCTTACGCGGTTGGAACAACATGAGGGTGAGTAATTACTGACAGAATTTTCATTTTTGGGTGAACTATCCCTTTAAGCGAGGACAGTACAGTAGTCTCGGTGCTTCTCACTCCTTACGGTAAACAGGCTGGGGGAGATTTGTTGAAATATTGAATTGAGTTTACTTAATCCTCTGCGTGATCACATGGATTGACTCTAAAAATACGCTCTGTCATTCATAGTCACTCTGAACAATGTAATCTAATTATGTTACATATTAATTTAGTATGAAAACTAGCATGTTAATTACTTATGGATTTAAAAGTACCATTGTCTCAGTGCTGCGTCTCTTTCACAAACGTGCACACACAGAGAGAGAAGACGGGCAACTGTAAGTCAAAATTTTGTTCTTGCTTGTGTTTTTTTTTCTGTAAAAATATTAGAAAGCATTTCTTATTATCCATCATTATCCATTTTTAAAAAAAACTTAAAATACCGTTAACAAAACCCCTCATTATATAGGTCTATTTGATCATCTTTTTACATGGATGTAAAAAGTCTTGAGTGTCTCACGGAGGAGCTACGGGAGCATAAAAGGAGGAGCGACGACAGTGAAGAACAGGAGAGGACCAACAGTTCGTTACAACAGTACAGCAGAAGCACAGCCGTGGCTGGCTGTCTAAGTGGTGTCTGCAAAATAATATAGAATTCATAGACAATTGGAAAAGTTTTTGGGGCAGACCTGACCTGTTGAAAAGAGATGGTATTCATCCCTCCTGGGATGGTGCTGCTCTTCTCTCTAGTAATTTGGCTCATAGTCCTAGAGATAAAACATGACAATCTGGGGCTCAGGTCAGGAAGCAGACAGACTGGCTAAACCGACCATCTGCTAGCGGCCTTGCGTCTCCAAGGTCAGATAAATCCCATCACATAGAGCCTCTTTCACCTAGCTATGATCATATAGAGACTGTGTCTGTTCCCCCCGAATTTGGAAATCCAAAAAAACGTTTCAACCCATCTAAGGTTAAAAATTTAATTGGATGTTCAACAAATAAAAAACAATAATATAATACAAATGAGCAAATGATAAAGCTTGGGTTGCTGAATATTATATCCCTTACTTCAAAAGCACTTATTGTTAATGATATGATTACAGACTATAATCTAGATGTGTGTGTTTGACAGAAACAGGGCTAAAACCAGACGATTGCATGACTTTAAATGAGTCCACCCCACAAGATTACTGTTATAATAATGAACCTCGTATGAAAGGCAAAGGGGGAGGTGTTGCTGTAATTTATAGTCATATTTTTAGAATTACTAAGAAGTCTAGTTTCAAATATAATTCTTTTGAAGTGTTGGTGCTTAATATAGCAATATATAGTGTAAATGATAAATCACGTTTGAGATTTGTGCTGGCTACTGTATACAGGCCACCAGGGCACCATACAGACTTTATCAAAGAATTTGCTGACTTTCTATCAGAGTTAGTACTGGTTGCAGATAAAGTCATAATTGTTGGTGATTTTAATATACATGTAGATAACGAGAAATATTAATTGGGATTGGCATTTAAAGTCATTCTTAACTCTATTGGAGTTAGACAACATGTGTCAGGATCTACTCATTGTCGTAATCATACTCTAGATCTAATATTATCACACGGAATCAATGTTGATGCCATTGAAACTCTGCAGCAGAGCGATGACATCTCAGATCATTATCTAGTCTCGTGTAAACTTAATTTAACCAAGGCTGCAAAGCCGACTCCGTGTTACAAATATGTTAGAGCTATCACTTCTGCCATTAAAGATTGCTTTATTAATAAACTTCCTGATCAGTTTCATCATCTAAGCTATCCGGGATGCTGAGAAGAACTCGATATTGCGACAGAAACTTTTAACTCTCTCTTTTTTAGACACAGTTGCTCCTTTGCGCTTAAAGAAGATTAAAGAAAATAGTCCAACGCCATAGTAATAGTCCAACGCCATTCTTAAAGGTCCCGTTCTACGTGATCCCATGTTTCAAACTTTAGTTAGTGTGTAATGTTGTTGTTAGAGTATAAATAATATCTGTAAAATTATAAAGCTCAAAGTTCAATGCCAAGCGAGATATTTTATTTAACAGAAGTTGACTACATAAAACGGCTCGATTGGACTACACCCCTCTACTTCCTTCATTAGTGACATCACCAGAACCGTGTTTAGACTAACCTCCGCCCACAGGAATGCTCCCTCAACTCTACTGGCTACTTGCGCACTTCTTATAACTTAGGCTACTGTGTTTACTCAGCTCTTACCGTGATTTTCTGAAGTAAAACTTACGCTTCATCTTTTGTGTGATGTACAATAAACTTTATTAAACTCATCAGTACATGTTTGATCATCATTCGGACCTGGTCCGAAACAGCAGACTTGTAGGCTGTTAATAAATAATGGATACATACAAGCAGATGACAATACGTTATAATAACCGTAATTAAACTACTAAACCATACCTGTTTCATCTCTATACAGCACTCTGACTCTGTAGGCATTATTGTCCGACTCGAAATGAACGCTGTTACTGAGAGTTTCTGATATTATCATCATTCCATGAGATGAATTTGTCCTGACAGACTGAGCGCGAGCTCATGAAGCTCCGCCCCCTGGGTCGTCCAGCAGCAGCTCATTTGCATTTAAAGGGCACACACTGAAACAGCTCGTTTTTCTGAGCCCCAAAAAATGTCAATTTAAACATGCTGTAAAAAATGATCTGTTGGGTATTTTGAGCTCAAACTTCACGTACACACTCTGGGGACATCAGAGACTTATTTTACATCTTGTGAAAAGGGGCATACAACGGGACCTTTAAACCATAGTATAACGAGCACACTCAGGCACTTAAGAGAGCAGCCAGAAAAATGGAGCGCAACTGGAAAAAAACAAAACTAGAGGTATTTCACATTTCATGGAAGGAGAGCTCGATTGCATACAGAGAGGCCTTAAAAGCTGCTAGATCTGCTTATTTTTCAACCCTGTTAGAAGAAAATAAACAAAACCCTAGGTATTTATTTGAAACAATGGCTAAACTAACGAAAAAGAAAGCTTCAAGCCTAGAAATTTCCAAGCAACACAGCAGTAATGGCTTTATGAACTTTTTCACTTATAAGATTGATAATATCAGGGACAAAATTATAACTATGCAACCGTCTACTACAGTATCGCATCAGGGAGTGCATTGTAGTCTCCCCAAGGAAAAATTCGATTCATTTATTGCTATAGGAGAGGAAGAATTCGATTAAACTCAGTAAATCATCTAAACCGACAACATGTATGTTAGACCCTATACCGACTAAGCTACTGAAAGAGATGCTTCCAGAGGTCATAGATCCTCTTCTTACTATCATCAATTCATCTTTGTCTTTAAGATACGTACCAAAAACTTTTAAGCTGGCTATGATTAAACTGCTTGTTAAAAAAACACAACTTGATCCTACAGAATTATTAAATTACAGGCCGATCTCGAATCTACCCTTTCTGTCAAAGATACTAGAAAAGGCAGTATCCTCACAACTATGTTTCTTTTTAGAAAGAAATGATATCTTCGAGGATTTTCGGTCAGGATTTAGACCGTACCATAGTACTGAGACTGCTCTCATTAGAGTCACAAATGATTTGCTCTTATCATCCGATCGTGGTTGTATCTCTCTATTAGTGTTACTCGATCTTAGTGCTGCATTTGACACTATTGACCACAACATTCTTTTAAATAGACTCGAAAATGATGTTGGCATTAGTGGAATTGCATTAACATGGTTTAAATCATACTTATCTGACCATTATCAGTTTGTAGCAGTAAATGAAGAGATGTCTTATCGATCACAAGTTCAGTATGGCGTACCACAAGGCTCAGTACTAGGACCACTGCTGTTCACTCTGTACATGCTACCATTAGGAGATATCATTAGGAAGCATGGAATTAGCTTTCACTGTTATGCCGATGACACTCAGCTCTATATTTCTTCACAACCTAATGAAAACTACCAATTCACAAAATGAACGGAATGCATAGCTGATATAAAAAATTGGATGACTAGTAATTTCCTACTACTAAATTCTGAAAAAACAGAGATTCTAATTATTGGACAAAAAAACATCCTCACCTAATTATCTAGAATACTGTCTAAAACTTGATGGCTGCTCTGTCAAGTCTTCGTCGTCGGTTAGGAACCTGGGTGTGCTCTTTACTACCAATCTGTCATTTGAAAGTCACGTGTCTAGTATCTGTAAAACCGCATTTTTCCATCTTAAAAATATATCGAAATTATGCCATATGCTCTCATTGACAAATGCAGACCAATTAGTTCATGCGTTCATGACCTCAAGGCTAGATTATTGTAATGCTCTACTGGGTGGTTGCCCTGCACGCTTAATAAAAAAAAACTACAGCTGGTCCAAAACGCAGCAGCTCGAGTTCTTACCAGAACCAGGAAGTATGACCATATTAGCCCTGTTCTGTCAACACTGCATTGGCTCCCTATTAAACATCGTATACATTTTTTTATATTTCTGATTACTTACAAAGCACTAAATGGTTTAGCTCCGCAGTACTTGAGCGAGCTCATAACGCATTATAGTCCTTCACATCTATTGCGATCTCAAAATTCCGGCCAGTTGATAATACCTAGAATATCAAAATCAACTGCTGGTGGTAGATTCTTCTCCTATTTAGCACCAAAACTTTGGAACAGTCTTCCTACCATTGTCCGGGAAGCAGACACACTCTGTCAGTTCAAAGCTAGATTAAAGACACATCTCTTTGACCTAGCATTCACATAATACATTATAGACTTCTATAATTTAATGTTAGGCTGCATAGATTAGGTCAGCCGGAGCCGGGAACACCTTCCATAAATCCTGATGTACTCGTTACATCATAAGAAGAATGGCATCTACGCTAATTTTAGTGTCTTTGTTTATCCCAAGGTTTTCCCGCAGCCTGCTGAATCCAGGCCATATCCAGATCTGATGAAGGACCTTCGCCTGGACGCGATGACAACGCAGTGCTGAAGTGCCAACTAGTCTCTCCCCTGTGAAGGATCCCTTTACCACTCTACAGATAAAGCATTGTCGGGATAATTTCGGTTTCGCGTATCTACCCCGAAGTGATAAAATTCAGTATACATTTTTTTAAGGCCAGACAAGTAGTTTGTTAAGGCTTGGTTTGTAGGGAATTACAAACCTGCGAAAATATATTCAAATGCACATAACTATAGAATTAATTCTTGATGCGCACGTGAGCGCCATCAGCGTTTCTTACAGGTTCGCGTTTAAAGTCTGTGTAGAGAGAACGGTGTCGTCTTAGTGGTCTCTAATTTAATAACTAATGATCGTTGCGACAGAAGTGAATCAATCAAACCTAACTTTAGCTGGAAAATATCTTTATTCAAGAACCGCTATAAAGCCAAAACAATCTCTGTTAACTTAAATTATCCGTTTATCACTGTAAAACCGTTTTGAAACAATCTACATTGTTAAAAGCGCTATGTAAAATAAGATGACTTGACTTGACTTGACTTGACATAGAGACTGAGTCTGTTGCCCGAATTTGGAAATCCAAAAAAACGTTTCAACCCATCTAAGGTTAAAAATGTAATTGATGTTCAACAAATAAAAAACAGCTATAATACAGATGAGCAAATGATAAAGCTTGGGTTGCTGAATATTTTATCCCTTACTTCAAAAGCACTTATTGTTAATGATATGATTACTGACTGTAATCTAGATGTGCTGTGTTTGACAGAAACCTGGCTAAAACCAAACGATTACATTACTTTAAATGAGTCCACCCCGCAAGATTACTGTTATAAACATGAACCCCGTCTGAAAGGCAAAGGGGGAGGTGTTGCTGTAATTTATAGTAATATTTTCAAAATCACTAAGAAATCTAGTTTTAAATGTACTTCTTTTGAAGTGTTGGGGCTTAATGTAAAAATATATAGTGTAAATGACTAATCACGTTTGAGATTTGTGCTGGCTACTGTATACAGGGCACCATAAAGATTTTATCAAAGAATTTCCTGACTTTCTATCAGAGTTAGTATTGGCTGCAGATAAAGTACTAATTGTTGGTGATTTTTAATATATATATATATAGATAATGAAAAAGATGCATTGGGATTGGCATGTAAAGTCATTCTTAACTCTATTGGAGTTAGACAACATGTGTCAGGACCTACTCATTGTCGTAATCATACTCTAGATCTAATATTATCACATGGAATAAATGTTGATGCCGTTGAAATTCTGCAGCAGAGCGATGACGTCTCAGATCATTATCTAGTCTCGTGTAAACTTAATTTAACCAAGGCTGCAAAGCCGACTCCGTGTTACAAATATGTTAGAGCTATCACTTCTGCCATTAAAGATTGCTTTATTAATAATCTTCCTGATCAGTTTCATCATCTCAGCATCCCGGATAGCTTAGAAGAACTCGATATTGCAACAGAAACTTTTAACTCTCTCTTTTTCAGCACTTTAGACACAGTTGCTCCTTTGCACTTAAAGAAGATTAAAGAAAATAGTCCAACGCCGTGGTACAATGAGCACACTCAGGCACTTAAGAGAGCAGCCAGAAAAATGGAGGGTATTTCGCATTTCATGGAAAGAGAGTTCGATTGCATACAGAGAGGCCTTAAAAGCTGCTAGATCTGCTTATTTTTCAACCCTATTAGAAGAAAATAAACAAAACCCTTGGTATTTATTTGAAACAGTGGCTAAACTAACGAAAAAGAAAGCTTTGAGGCCAGAAATTTCCAAGCAACACAGCAGTAATGACTTTATGAACTTCTTCACTTATAAGATTGATAACATCAGGTACAAAATTATAAATATTCAACCGTCTACTACTGTATCGCATTAGGGAGTGCATTGTAGTCTCCCTAAGGAAAAATCCGATTCATTTATTGCTATAGGAGAGGAAGAATTCCCTAAACTCATTAAATCTTCTAAACCAACAACATGTATGTTAGACCCTATACCGACTAAGCTACTGAAAGAGATGCTTCCAGAGGTCATAGATCCTCTTCTTAATATCATCAATTCATCTTTGTCTCTAGGATACGTACCAAAAACCTTTAAGCTGGCTATGATTAAACCGCTTGTTAAAAAAACGCAACTTGATCCTACAGAATTATTCAATTACAGGCCGATCTCGAATCTACCCTTTCTGTCAAAGATACTTGAAAAGGCAGTATCTTCACAACTATGTTTCTTTTTAGAAAGAAATGATATCTTCGAGGATTTTCGGTCAGGATTTAGTCCATACCATAGTACTGAGACTGCTCTCATTAGAGTCACAAATGATTTGCTCTTATCATCCGATCGTGGTTGTATCTCTCTATTAGTGTTACTCGATCTTAGTGCTGCATTTGACACTATTGACCACAACATTCTTTTAAATAGACTCGAAAATTATGTTGGCATTAGTGGAATTGCATTAACATGGTTTAAATCATACTTATCTGACCATTATCAGTTTGTAGCAGTAAATGAAGAGATGTCTTATCGATCACAAGTTCAGTATGGCGTACCACAAGGCTCAGTACTAGGACCACTGCTGTTCACTCTGTACATGCTACCTTTAGGAGATATCATTAGGAAGCATGGAATTAGCTTTCACTGTTATGCCGATGACACTCGGCTCTATATTTCTTCACAACCTAACGAAAACTACCAATTGACAAAATTAACGGAATGCATAGCTGATATAACAAATTGGATGACTAGTAATTTCCTTCTACTAAATTCAGAAAAAAACAGAGATTCTAATTATTGGACAAAAAACTTCCTCACGTAATAACCTAGAATACTGTCTAACACTTGATGGCTGCTTTGTCAAGTCTTCGTCGTCGGTTAGGAACCTGGGTGTGCTCTTTGATACCAATCTTTCATTTGAAAGTCACGTGTCTAGTATCTGTAAAACCGCATTTTTCCATCTTAAAAATATATCTAAATTACGCCATATGCTCTTATTGACAAATGCGGAACAATTAGTTAATGCGTTCATGACCTCAAGGCTAGATTATTGTAATGCTCTACTGGGTGGTTGCCCTGCACGCTTAATAAACAAATTACAGCTGGTCCAAAACGCAGCAGCTCGAGTTCTTACCAGAACCAGGAAGTATGACCATATTAGCCCAGTTCTGTCAACACTGCATTGGCTCCCTATTAAACATTAGCCTGGCTAACGTCAGACCTCGTCTCAATGAGACGTGACGTGGCTATAAAGCCAAAACAATCTCTGTTACTTTAAACTATCCTTGTATCTCTGTAAAGCCGCTTTGGAACAATCTACATTGTTAAAAGCGCTATATAAATGAAGATGACTTGACTTGACTTGACTTAGGCCTACTTTGCTTAAGATATATGTATAATATTTCTGATTATGGCATAGCTTTCTCCCCACCCAATTAGACTAATTAGACTCTTTTCCTCGAAAACTCCCCATTTGAGATTATATAAAGAACATGTCGAGGCAGCCCTCGCGTTCTGAATCGTCTCAATAACTCTCTGAGGTAACCCGGCTGCGCTCAGATTCACCCTCTCTCAGGTCGCACGCAATGAGAGGAGAGACCTGCTGCTCCACATTATTAGTCTCTTCGCTAACATGTGAAGCATCAAGCATGTAAGAACAAACTCCTCCCTGCCGATTTATGTAGGCAATCGCCGTTGTATTGTCTGTCCTGACCAATACGTGATGATTCTTGAGAAAATGCACAAAATGTCTCAGAGCTAGAAACACTGTCAGTAGCTCTAGAAGATTGTGCTTCTCTCTCAGTGCCGGAGACCAAACTCCTCTCACTGTTCTGCCCTCGAACACTGCGGCCCAGCCTGTGAGTGATGCATCCGTCGTCACCACTTTTCTCAGTACAATAGGACCTAGAGGGCATCCTGTCCTGAGAAAGGATGGGGCTCTCCAATGACAGAGAGCGCTCGCGCATTCTGGTGAGACGCGCACTCTGCGGTTGGGGCGAATGCCTTGTGACGCTGTCCAGTTCTGAAAATCTCTCATTCGCAGTAGTCCCAGGGGAACCACGGACACCGTTGAGGCCATCAGTCCTAGTAGCCGAAGACACATCCTGAACGAGACTGATCTCCCTCTTTGAAAAAGGGAGAGGCAGCTGTGAATCGTCTTGATGCGATCCTCTGATAGGAAAGCTCGAAACATCACAGAATTCAACCTGAGACCCAAGTAGACTATTTTCCGGGATGGAGATAGACAACTCTTCGGGCCCAATTTTAACGATCTGAAACGCAAGTATCAAGCGCGAAACGCAAGTAACTTTGTGGGCGGGTCTTGGGCGCTGTTGCTATTATACCAGCGGGGTAAATGACTCTTGCGCCCGACGCAAATCTAAAACAGGTTGGTCTGAAGTAGCTTAATTATTCATTGGTGTGGTTTGGGTGTAACGTGAAATAAACCAATCATAGCGTCATCTCACATTCCCTTTAAGGGAGCGGTTCACACCCGAGGAGACCGGCGTTCTCGTCAGGGCCGTAAAACACAGAGAAGTGACATTGTATGGGGATGGGAGAAACCCACCCAAATTAAACAGGCGTATAAAAATTTGGGTAAATGTATAAGCTAGATTTATAGCTTATAGGGGGGAAACTGTCATCGCCAGTGGCCCATGCATATCGACTGTCACTAAAAATCAGTGGTAAAACGTGAGGAAATGCTAGATTTTCTGTATAGCTGACAAAGTTAAAGTCTAATGAAATACACTGACACCTTATTTTTGTCCTTTCAAAAGTAACTGAATGCCCTGCTACATATATTAGCCTACAGTAATCATAATTGTATTAAAAACAAATAAATGTACATGTATATGTATAATTGTCATTATAAAATATATATTTGTTTATATACACACTATAAATGCATATATTTGAAAATAATAAATTTTCTGCTTAAAAAAAAACCTAGATCTACGCGCCCCCTAAACCCACATAATAAAGATGGACGGTGACAGAAATTTGCACAAATTAAGCATACATTCCATACACTTGAGGTATTATCGAAATATCAAAATTTTAATAACGAGTGATTATTTAACAAAAGGCAAGTAAAACGGTCAGGGTTACATTTTAGACACACACACACACACACACACACACACACCTCTGAAGCGATAGAAAAGTCCTCGGGACCGCATCACTCGCAAGACGCATTGCTGTACAAGGCTGAAGTCCGCCATTCTCCAGTTGAATGGTTGCTACACACACATAGTTTAGATGTGTTGTGGTTGATAGCCAACCAACCGCCCACAGTCAGAGTCTAGCCCGGGTAGCATCGCGGGGAAAGATGCACTGGAACTTTTGCACCATGAAAACAAACACGCGTCCCATCATTGCCTCTCTCATCTACTACGCGATATCACAGTTTGACATGTCTGTCATTGGAAAGTTCCACGTGGTGTCATGAATAATTAAGAGAAAGCGTCTTCTCATTGGATAAGAAAACTCAGTCACATGAATAATTATGAGACACCGATGAGTCATCAACGTACTATAGTGCTCTGTGACGTGGACATGTTGAAGATTTTAAACCCGGAAGATGAAAATAGCAGAAAAAAACTAAAATTTAACCATTTCCCCCTACTATTAAATCTAACAGATGCTAACATTGTCTTCAATGGTGTTCAACACACATACCTCTGTTAAAATCTCAGAAAATTTGGTTTAGGGTTTCATGACCCTTTAAAATAGCATATGAATAACATGTGCAACGCGCCACTGACTTTAGACTAGGTTTTTCCTGGTCAGTGGCGGAATTGTTTTCTAAACTGGCAAAATAGCACCAGGGAACGTTTGCGCCCGGAACACGCCTCCTCTTTTTGCTGAACCGCTACCGGGAGCGCAAATGCATTTCCTAGTTTCCCGACGTGCGTCTGTGGAGGGAAAAGTCTGCTGTGCGCGGGTGCAAAATAGGAATGAGACATGCGTCGGTGTACAAAGTCAATTGACCTTTCGCCGGCCCCTCCCCCAAAACGGCCATTGTCCAATCACACATCATAGCAACCGTTACTATGTGAGCAGGTCCGACAAACATTAGCAAGATGGTGAAGCGTGCGCCCACGGCGTTTGTAAATCGGACACTAGATACCCCGAGGGATTGTCTGGAGGAGTTGTGTTCTTTCCATTCCCAAAGCCGAAAACACAACGTGAGCGATGCCTACAATGGATAAAACAGTGTGGACGGCCCCACTCCCAGTTAAATGTGTCGAACATTACGAAGCATAAATACGTCTGCTGGCTGTGGTGTCGATGGCTACTTAAAGGTTTTTTTTTTTTTTTTTTTTTTGATCTGAAAAACTATCCTATCTGTTACTCAAAAAACATAATATTGTCTGAACCGCGAGTTTTATGATCCGTTGCCCCACTAATAAATATTATGGTCTCAACCGCGAGTTTTGTGATCTGTTGTCCCCCTAATAAATATTATGGTAAGTGCATTATGAAAGACAAGCAATGAAAGTTATTTAGATGCAAATTAAGGCTATGTCTGGTTAAACAGTTATTGTGTGATTTCGTTTATTGTGCGTTGTCAACTTGAAGCATGAATTTGAGAAAGAAAATCATTTTTGGAAGAAAATGCACCACGTACTTTTGTCAATGATATAAGTTATAGCTAAAAGATTGTAAAAGCTTTCAGTTCACCCTGCCTAATTGTAGTTGAAAAGTCAAATTAAGCTTGATTAATGATATACTGTGACTGATCAGATAAACTACAGCATCGAGAATATAACTCCCATGTGTTTTGCAGCATTTAAAATTTTTGTCATAGTGTGTTATGCAAAAAAACACATAAGAAATTATTGCTGACAGCACTTTTATTTTCAGAGAGTTTTTTCTTTCACACAAAAACACAACAGTGAGTGTCTTTCAATGCTTTTAAACACTTGTTTTCTTGTTCTTTGTCATATCACAAATTATGTGTATGAACACCGGTAGCTGCTAAGCATTAGCCTCGATAGAGACGTAGATAGTAGTCGTGTCTCCTTCATTGCGTATTTTTATATTCTGAATATATCCCTCCACTGCATACTGTAACCCCTTTTGCCTCGATCTGGAGGATATCGCGGAGGTATTGCTCCAAAAATGGTCACTGACACGCACGGGTATATCTTCCCGTCATGGCAATCTGTCGCGCTGGTCGTGTTTGACCATTTGTTTGTCGGACGTAGCAACAGTAACTAAGGGGGGCGGGGCTCGGCGAAAGGTCAATTGCGCTGGGTGCAAGATAGGGCCCTATGTCTGGTTTATTTTTAAACCTGATCTCTCCAGATGCGTCACTAGTGTGTGTGTGTGTGTGTGTCGCTCTCTGCCTGCCGTTGGCACGGCGCGCAGATGAGAATATCGTCCAGATATGATGAAACCCTGAGCCGTAATAACCTCAATGGAGTCAGGGCCACACACTTGCTGAATACTCGAGGGGCTAAAGCGAGGCCAAACGGTATTCTCGTAAACTCGTATGCTGTGCCCTGATAGGCGAACCAGAGATATTTCCTGTGTGCAGGAAATTTGTTTGATTTCAGGCCTCTAATCGTTTGTGGCGACTTCAGTGAAGATCAGCTTTCTCATTGCAACAAACCTATTCTCAGTTTGTTTGAAGATAAAGGATACACACAGCTAATCAGCACCGGGACAACAGAAAAAAAAACACTCTTCTAGATCCTGTCTTCATAAGCGGCGCACACTCAAACGTCAGAGCAGGAGTTCTACAGACGTATTACAGCTATCATGATCCTGTGTAAAGTGTTTTAGAATACATCAAATATATAAAAATCTGCATAGATCACACATGTAACACTGCTGTAAGATAAAATCTTTATTTAAAGCTGCAGTCCGTAGCTTTTCCTCTTTGTCGCCATCTCTGTTCGAAATCTGCAATTGCAGTTATTTGCAGAATTATCAACTTTACGTGGGTTGTACATCGGCATGAAACAGCGCGGATGAATCCGATGTTTTGAGGTGAGTTTGCGGCTGTCAATCACCGCGCTGGTGGTGTGGATACTGTCATTCAGAATCACAGAATATACTTTTTGGAAGTATGACCAATATTAGAATTTTCAATGGAAAATGACGTCTGAACAAGTAACATCCACTTTTGTTCTGATCAACTAAGGGGAAAAAGCATTGCAGTAAATCGCGCTGATTAACGATCGCTTATCATATCATGTCAAACCGTGCAAATCATAGAAGAGCAGTTATCAAACAAATAACAATCATAGTGCTATGAAATAAACGGTGTATGAACGGAATCCCTGTTATGCATAAACGTGTTATAATATAACATAATATAAACATCTTACGTCAGGAAAATTTTCACTTTACCGATCTGATTCAGATCCAATACTTGACAACGGAGGAGGCGGGTTTGATTTTCTGGGAGTAGAAAATTCTCTCTCATAGCTAGCCCAAAATAATTCATATTTACCATAATAGCAAAACGAGAAAGGCACAACAAAGGAAACTCCGTAACTGTAAATTAAGCGAACAAGTGCGCTACTGTTGCGTAATTAAACTATTGAAATGTCTTACCTGTCTAGCAAAATAAAGCCGTCTCTGCATCCGTTTTAAACCCCTTTAAAACACGGAATTCACGCCATCCATAGATATATACACGCCATCTTTCAAAAGCCCTGCCGATGTTTATCCTTGTTTTCGTAGGGGCCGGCTGGTTATGTTTTTTTTATTATTATTATTTTGGATAATTTTTAACACAAAAAAGTTACGGACTGCAGCTTTAAAGAATAATGCTAATACAAATAAATGTAATAAATGTATACCACTAAACTGTTCACGTTGTCTACTTGTGTGTGTGTGTGTGTGAATGTGTTTGATATAAAGTGTGTGTGTGTGTGTGTGTGTGTGTGTGTTAGATAAGGAATGAATGGAGTGTGAATGTCCTTTCCAAAGATCGCCACCTTGACGTGGTGGAAAGGCTTGTGTGTTCCAGTGATTCCAAGAGTGAGTAATTCTGGAGTTTTTACTCCAGTTTGACTTACTTAAGGGTGAGGTTCCAGACTAAGTGCGATCCAAATGGGCATTAACTAAATAAAATAATTTTTGAAGCATAATTACTTGATTTTGTCTTTCTTGATCCACACACACATTCAGACACACTCACTCACTCACACACACACAGACATGCTCACTAACTCACACACACTCACGCGCACACACACACACACACACACACACGCTCTCTCTCTCTGTGAACAACTTATTTTTGCAGAAGCCTTCTCTTTCGTCCACCATCTCTATCTGCTGCCAGCTGAAGACACCTTTTCATGGTCCCCTCGACCTCCACTTCAGCAGCACTGGCTGTGAGGGGGTTTTCTGAACAGCAGCTTTGAAATAAAGGAATAAATATTGTTAAGCATTACTGTAGCGGCCCTTCAGCTTCGTAGAAAAGAGGCAGAGAGTTATTGACGGGTGCCTTCGATTTATTTTGTTATGCAATAAACTTCATTGCTGAAGTGTTCATTGTCTCGTTTCTTTGTTGCAAACGTTCTCCATGCATCACAACACTGTGTTTACACATTGACTTCATAGCACCATAACAATCGCATCACAGCACGGTGGCACCGTAAAACTACAAAGAAAACAAAGAAATAATACATAAATATCAAAGCAAAATAAACTCATACAACATACCCAAAATAAACCGTGTTAAAAGAAATCAACAAATGGTACCAACTAAATACAGGGAAAACAAACTAAACATACCTCGCTCTGCTTGCCAAAGGGATACTAAAGCTTAAAGGAACACTCCACCGTTTTTTGAAATAGGGCTTATTCACATTCTTTCATACATTTAGATAGGTGGGTAAATGCATTTTTGTCTCAGTGCATGCTTTGTTTAAGTTTGACAGGGTCGGCGCTAGCTTAGCTTAGCACAATGAATGGAATCCTTTGTTGCCAGCTAGCATGTCCTGCGTAAAAGTGATAAAAAAACAAAACAAAAAACAACGTAATTACTTCTTGTGGCCTGCGTATTCACAACGAGTACAAATAGCGATGCAGATTAACACTAGGTGATTTCTTAGGCAGATATTGACTTGGGACTATATTATGGGGAAGCACAGGCGAAGCACGGCTACTTAGGCGAAGCACTGCTACTTGGGCGCAGAGATATCACGCAACACATGAAATCCCACGACTTCCGTCAACATACCGGTGTGAATAGTAGCTGCCTGGCTATTTTCCCAACAGTACATGAATGGCGATGAACATGGCTGATTTTGTGTGAGCCAGAACCATACAAGAGTTTACAGAAAATGAGTGGAAATAGAACGACAGGAGGAGGTTGCGATCGCTCAACAGCCCGAGGACGTGAGGATGAGAGCCAACACGAACTGGTGGTGTGAATGTGGGGGAATATGAAATAGAGTGTCTGTGCTGTGGCGAGTGGGACAAGTTTCTGCCATCGATAAACAGGCTCAACGTGTCAGATCAAGATGAGCGTGCCCGCAGTTGTGTCACAGCTACCGCGGATTTCACGGCGTTGATTCATCCGGCAGTACTCGATTTTTTTTTTTTTCGGTGTGATAAAGTGAACTGGAAAAAACGCCCCACGCCGAATAGACCAAATGGACAGCTGTCCACAGAGTAAGTGATTATTTTAAACATGACGTATAGTAAACTGCTTGTAGCCTTCTCCTCTCTAGTAGTTATACTAAAACGTACTCGGTTACTAAACGTAACCTCTGTTCTCTCTAGAGAGGTTCTCTCGTATTGCGTAAGTAGCTTACGCTGCGGGAAAGTCTCCTTTCTCGATATACTGAAGCCAAAAAATTATCCTTAATTTTTAATAATCTTGTCAACGCAGTGCGGCAGCCTGCAGACCTAGGGCAGGCTTACTAGCGTGCCCATTGGCTGCCCTGCGGCAACTGCAGCAGCCTATAGCTGAGCCCTTGGCGTGACTACACAACCAATGAGCGCGCTTGGCGCGCTTAATGCGTCACAGCCCGTCATAAGGGGTGTGGCTTAGCGTATATAAGCAGGGCTCAGAGGCTGCTTTACTGGTTTCTGTCGCATGAAGCGAATGAGCTCGAAGGCGGCGGAGCTCGAAATATAGTTTCTCAACGCCCTGACCGGGCAGAGGAGATTACTATCTGCCTCGCTGCCGGGATTCGGCAGGGCTGAGAGAGAAATGACCTGCGCTCTGAAGGGAGTGCCCAATATTTTGGGAACATAACCATGCCTCGGTTTGAGAATAACTTTAGAGTCATTGGGTCCGAACTCGAGGCACGCGGTGTTAATAGATAACGCGTGAAGGTCTCCCACTCGTTTGACTGAAGACAGCGCTATCAGAAAAACGGTTTTGAGCGTGAGGTATTTCATATCCACAGTTTCCACGGGTTCAAAGGGATGCGCTTTCAGGGCTTCCAAGACCAGTGAAAGATCCCACATAGGAACCGAGGGGGGTCGCGGGGGGTTCATCCTCCTAGCTCCCCTAAGGAAGCGGATGACGAACTCGTTCCTTCCTAATGTGCGGCCCAGCTCTGAGACAGAGAACGCTGAAATGGCCGCGACATAAACTTTGAGCGTGGAGGGGGACCTGCCCGCGTCCAGCAGCTCTTGAAGGAAGCACAATACTTGCGATACCCCACATGTCTGTGGATCGAGCCCCTTGACAGTGCACCATCTGTTAAACACCGACCATTTAGACGTGTAGAGCCGCCTCGTAGAGGGGGCTCTGGATTGTATGATCGTGTTCATGACCCCTTCTGGCAGATCAGCATGTAATCGTTGAGGCTCCATGCATGCAGAGACCAGCGCTCTGGATGGGGATGCCAGATCGAGCCGCGGGCTTGAGAGAGAAGGTCTCTCCGCACCGGTATCGGCCAAGGGACTGAGTCTGCCAATTGTATCAGCTCCGGGAACCAAGCTTGGTTCTCCCAGTACGGGGCTATGAGGAGCACTGTGTGGCGCGCTTCCCTGACTCTCTTGATGACCTGAGGCAGCAGAGAGACCGGGGGAAAAGCATATAGCGGGCCGCTGGGCCAGGTCTGGGCCAGCGCGTCCTCGTCCTTCGAGAAGAACTCTGGGCAGTGAGCGTTGTCTTTTGACGCAAAAAGGTCGACCTTCGCTTTGCCGAAACGGCGCCACAGTGACTGGACTGTTTGGGGGTGTAGAGACCACTCCCCAGGGGGAACGTTGTCCCTGGACAGTCTGTCGGGGCCCTCGTTCAGGTGGCCAGGCACATGCGCGGCTCTCAGTGAGCGCAGAGAGTGCTGAGCCCACACGAGGAGGCGTTCCGCCAGGGCGCAGAGCGTCTTTGATCTGACACCGCCCTGGCGATTCACATAGGCCACAACCGATGTATTGTCCGTGCGGACTAGAACATGGTGACCGTGGAGGAATGGGAGGAAGTGTTTGAGCGCTTTCTCGACCGCGAGCATCTCTAGACAGTTTATGTGTAGGAGATTCTCCTGGTCTGACCAGCGGCCACAGACCGGTCTGCCTTCGAAGAGCGCTCCCCAACCTAGGTTGGAAGCGTCTGTCGAGACAACTTTCCGGTGTGAGATCACCCCCATAATCACTCCTGTGTGATACCATTCGGCTGCTAGCCAAGGCTGCAGGGCTGAAATGCAGCCCTGAGTCACTCTGACTCGCGAGCTGCCGGCCGCCCAGGCTCGATGGGGCACGCGCGCTTTCAGCCAGCGTTGAAGCGGGCGCATGCGCAGTAAGCCCAGCTGGAGCACTGCCGCAGCTGAGGCCATATGCCCCAGGATACGCTGGAATGCTTTCAGCGGAACCCGGCTGCCTATTTTGAAGGATGCGGCGAGGAGACGGATGCGGCGCGCGCGCTGCTCCGACAATCTGGCCGTCATAGCCACCGAGTCCAGTTCTATTCCAAGAAAGGAAATTGACTGACGGGGCGAAAGCGAGCTCTTGGTCCAATTGACCGAGAGACCCAGACCTTCCAGATGGCTGAGAAGCGCTGTTCTGTGAGACACAAGTTCTGTCTCTGACTGCGCTAGAACAAGCCAATCGTCCAGATAGTTCAGTATTCGCATTCCCTGTCTTCTCAGGGGAGCGAGAGCCGTGTCCATGCATTTCGTAAATGTACGGGGTGCTAAAGACAGGCCGAACGGCAGGACTGTGTATTGATATACTCGACCGTCGAAGGCGAATCTCAAGAATGGCCTGTGACGGGGAGTTATCTGGATCTGAAAGTACGCGTCCTTTAGATCGAGAGAGATAAACCAGTCTCCTGGGCGGATCTGCGCAAGGATCTGTCTGGTTGTAATCATCTTGAACGGCCGTCTCATGAGGGCCTTGTTCAGATGTCTCAGATCTAAAATAGGTCTTAACGCTCCGTCCTTCTTGGGTACGAGGAAGTAACGGCTGTAAAAGCCCGACTCGCTCAGGGAAGGATGAACCTGTTCTATAGCCCCTTTGCGCAGCAGCTTCGCTATTTCTGCTTGAAGCAGGTGCGCTGCTTCCAAACTCACTTTTGTCTCCGTCTGCGCTAGAAAGCGCGGGGGGTGACGAGCGAATTGAAGCGAATAGCCGTGTTTTATAGTGTTCAACACCCATTCTGACGCGCCCTGAATAGCTTCCCATGCTTTTGCACGCATAGTTAGGGGTCGAATGGTCTCTGGGTTCAGATCGCCGCGCTGCGCGGGATGGGGAACCTGTATCAGAGAGGATGGGGCGGCGCGTGCTCGAACACGGGGGCTGGTAAACAGTATTGGCCGGCTGTACAGCATTCAGTAGCTCGGTCCCGGAGGATGGAGTGCGTTTTGCTGTCAAACACCCCTGGCGCGAGAGCGGCGTGGGGGTTATAATGTCTGAAAGTGAGTGCGCGTGCTCGTGAGCGGGCGCAGGGTTTACACTTATCAAATTTTACACTTAAAAAATATTTATCTGCCGCCAGAGCCGGATTCGAACACGGGTCTCCCGCACGGAAGCCTAATGGTCTGCCACTGAGCCACAGGAGCACACATAAGCTTTTAGTTAGTGCGAGCATATGACCGAGCGTCGTGTTTCGTTTCGGCGTTTGTTTGCAGGTGCACGCGTGTATTAAAACAGGCTCGTTTACTGCAGTATTAGTATTTCCAGCCGCCTGAGCTTAGAGGGGACTGAGAAATATGCGAGGATTGGAGGTAGTCCGGCCTAGGCGGGACGAAAACACTCTCTCTTCCTCTTTTCGCCGGTGCTCGTGACGTCCGCTCTGATATCCCTTGAGAACGGCGCAGTTGCGCGGCTCGAACAAAGGGAGAGAGAGCGGGAAGATGTCATCATGTGCTGTGACATCGTATGTTTGCAGGCGTGCGTGTATTCAACAGGCTCGTTTACTGCAATATTGATATTTCTAGTCGCCTGAGCTTAGGAGGGGACTGAGAAATGTGTGAGAAACGGAGGTGGCCGGTGAGTGACGCGCGCGACCGAGACGCGGGGTAGCTTTCTTATAACGTAAAGGAAGCCAGCCCGTGACCGTCTACTTCTGACATCCCTTGTGAGCGGCGCGTTTGCACGGCTCGAACAGAGGGGGAGAGCGCAGGAAGGGGCGTGCGTCGTCCGGGGGGTAGCTTTCTTGTAACGTAAAGGAAGCTATAGCCCGAGACCGTCCGTTTCTGACATCCCTTGTGAGCGGCGCCGTTTGCGCGGCTTGACAGAGGGGAGTAAGCAGCTGTCTATGAAAGCAGCGCTGTCTGCTTCATCCCCTGAGGCGACGGCAGTGCGGGCGAAGCCGGCCGCTGCGCGTCGGGAGGTGGGGGGGTGAAGGAGATAGCGAGGCTCGCGGGAGGGGCTCCGGCAAGCGCTCAGCTGTCATAACCGGCTCGCCTTTGAGAGCGGCGTTTCCTCTTACGCGGCCCGGAAGAGGCAGAGAGCGCAGATCACATGGCAGTCTCCGTCACTGAGTGTGGCTCTGCACGAGCCACAGGATGAGCGAGGCATTTGCAACAACGCCTCGCGCTCTTTTAGATGCAAGTGTGTCGCGGGGCGAGCACACAAACACACACACACAGAGCGGTAAAGGATATATTCGCCGGATAGCGAAGCAGGCAGGGAAAGCTGAAGGCGGCGAAGGCAGCCGGCTTCCTCAGGCTGAGATCCTCGGCGTGCTGGTCGCTTGCTTCGACGGCGGCTTCCTCAGAGTCCAGCGATGCGAAGAGCTTCGCTGAAGAGACAGAAATCAGTGAAGCAGCCTCTGAGCCCTGCTTATATACGCTAAGCCACACCCCTTATGACGGGCTGTGACGCATTAAGCACGCCAAGCGCGCTCATTGGTTGTGACGTCACGCCAAGGGCTCAGCTATAGGCTGCTGCAGTTGCCGCAGGGCAGCCAATGGGCACGCTAGTAAGCCTGCCCTAGGTCTGCAGGCTGCCGCACTGCGTTGACAAGATTATTAAAAATTAAGGATAATTTTTTGGCTTCAGTATCTCGAGAAAGGAGACTTTCCCGCAGCGTAAGCTACTTACGCAATACGAGAGAACCTCTCGTAAGAGAACTCCTGAGTCAAAAGAACCAGGCTAACTCGGTGAGAGAAATATATCTAACTTAGCCCTCAGTCATTTCATTTTACAGGTAACGATAACAGCGATTTTTATTTTAGTTTGGTTGTTCATGCAAAACAGGTTGAATTCAACATGAGGTTATACTAGAGGAGGCTAACGTTATTTGAACCGTAGTCTATATATACAGCTTCTCAGCATCTATCTTATAACCGAATAAAGACACAGATTAACATAAGGAAGAGTAATAAGAGACAACTTACATGTGCACTTTGTTCTGCCTGTGCTTTGAAAATAGATGGGATGGGGACAGCCGTATGTTTCAGACGTAACTTAGTACCATCTTTCTGGGCCCATATTCCATTTTTTCAAAGTAACTTAGTCCTCCGGTGCAAAATGCTCTTTGCAAACACGATACTGTTTGATTTTGTAGAGAGGCGTTTGGCTAGCTGCTCTGGAGATCTGTACTTCAACCGTTGAAGTACAGATCTCCAGAGCAGCTAGCCATTTATTTCTCAGTTCCACATTCGATGTAGCTGCTAATTCTGTGAAACATTACATTCGTGTATGTCCTTTGCTTGTTCTCACAACCTTTTGCTACACAGATAATTACCATGTTTGCTGTAACTGTAGCTGTAACTTCTCAAAAAAAACAATCCAAAAGCGAAGACACTCGGTGCAGGTCACGCGTGTTGTTCTTCTGTGTTTTGACTCGTTGCACACCGGTATGTTGACAGAAGTCGTGGGATTTCATGTGTTGCGTGATATCTCTGCGCCCAAGTAGCAGTGCTTCGCCTAAGTAGCCGTGCTTCACCTGTGCTTCCCCATAATATAGTCCCAAGTCAATATCTGCCTAAGAAATCACCTAGTGTTAATCTGCATCGCTATTTGTACTCGTTGTGAATACGCAGGCCACAAGAAGTAATTACGTGGGTTTTAAAAAAAAATTTAATCACTTTTACTCAGGACATGCTAGCTGGCAACAAAGGATTCCATTCATTGTGCTAAGCTAAGCTAGCGCCGACCCTGTCAAACTAAAACAATGCATGCACTGAGACAAAAATGCATTTACCCACCTATCTAAATGTATGAAAGAATATGAATAAGCCCTATTTCAAAAAACGGTGGAGTGTTCCTTTAAAGCTTGAACCATTTTCTCAAGCTGGTTAGCTCGAGAACAAACGTGACAATACTCTTCTTCTTCTTCTTCTTTTTGATTTTTAACGGCGGCTGGCAACCAACTTAAATAGGTGCATTACCGCCACCTTCTGCTCTGGAGTGTGGAACAGAGTTTTACAATCTATTCACCAAACCCGTTTCTCTAATAAAATCGAAGACTTTACTATTTATTTCATTTGCCCATTTTATTAAAACCTTAAAATTTATTTCCTGCTTTACATTCTTTCTTATTTCTTCTATCATTGTTCCTCTTTCTTGCTCATATCTTCTACAATCAAGAAATACATGAGTTACTGTTTCTTCAACCTTACAGATTTCACATAACCTGTTTGGGTGTTTCCCTATTTTTTTAAGTGTGCTATTTAAATTTGAGTGCCCTAATAATATTCTGCTGAAAATAATCTCTTCTTTCCTTGACTTGACAATACTCTTACTCTGTTTCCTTTCCCTTATATCCACAATATGTCTACCTTGCCATCTAGTGGTGATGCCAAGAAATACAAATTAAAGGGGAAGGCCATTACAATTACCGTTTTTTACAGGTGCTAGGACCAATTATTCTCTTTTTTAAACTCTTCACACTTCACACTCTGACACAGTCATGAAAATATGCTCATGTTTTGATGAATGAAACAGGGCTAAAACATTTTTAATTCTAACTTCTAGATATCACACCACTGAACAAGTAGAGAGAAGTTCCAGTTGAGGAAAAGCATATTTTAAGCATAAAAGCTGCATATTTTGACAGCCTATTTGATCCAGAAAGTCAGCACAAACAGAAAACAGCTGTAGGCCTAATAATATTTCACAATGTTGCTATGTGAATATAAAGTAAAGTGTAATTTATTCCTGTGATCAAAGCTGAATTTTCAGCATCATTACTCCAGTCTTCAGCGTCACATGATCCTTCAGAAATAATTCTAATATGATGATTTGCATATTTCAGAATCCGAAACATTTCTGATTATTGATCAATGTTGAAAACTTTTTTCAGGATCATTTGATTAATAGAAAGTTCAAAAGAACAGAATTTATCTGAAAGAGAAGCTTTTGTAACATTAATATCTTATTGACCCAAACTTTTGAACGGTAGATAGAGGTGAATCGCAGCTACTAATAAACGTAGCCTAATTTTTATTAGGTCCTAATAAAAACAATTATTGCATCACAATAAGTGTATTGTGATTGTCAAAACATTTTAGTAACTAAACTGAATTTTATTAGGTTTAGTGACAACATGTTACAATGTTTACATGGTACAATTTCTGGTAAGCTACGCTTTGTTATTATTTCAATTCAATTCAATTATTGTGATTTGATTTAATATTGACTCATTTGGATAAATATTAGGAAGGCTACACAAGATAGGCATTAATTTTTCTCAAGAAAAAAACAACTCACCTAATCAGGGGCGGATTAAGGTGGTCAGGGGCCATAAAAAAAACATCATAACGTCACATATTTTCCAACCCAGCCCTCAGTCCTGTTGCAACAGTCGTTGTTTAAGTAGGCCTACCTTAAACGCGCACGTACAGTCTCGGAGTCATCGCTGCAACCAGGAGATGAAGAGAGCTGAGATCCACATCACCTAGCACATCTTCGTCTCTGCCACCCCAGGATGACCAGCGCCGTTGCTAGAAGGGCGCCAGCGCCTCTGCCTCGCGAGTGGATGATAGCCCTGAAGACGCCTAGCAATGGTATACCTTTAGTGGTAGTATAGCCTACCTTTAGTTAAGTTATACCTTAAGAGTCTTCGTAGCGCGCTAAGAGACAACGTTATCGGGAAACGCAGCCCAGGTATGATGCGTAATGGAGATTCCAAAGCGCTCTTCTTTGGTCAGAACCATGGAGAGAGATCGCGGATAGGTCCGTCCTATGCACCGAAACTTTTTACAATGCAACAAAATATTTAAAGAGCATCAAGCTGTATTATGTATACGCACAGATAATATAACAGTAGGCCATATTAGTCAGTAATTTTCATTAGGTTAAACAGTGATTGGATAACGTTTTTAATTTAGCGTTTTTAATTTAAGGCCTACCCACAATTGGTCTGGCCCATCCAAAACTGGAATCCTGGCGCGTGCCTGGTTCACGCTTAAGTTTAAAAAAAAAAAAAAAAAACATTCTGGCCAATCTGAGGCCCCTGCACACGTGGGGCCTCTAGGCTGCAGCCTATGCAAGCCTGTGCATTAATCCGCGCCAGGTCACAGATGTACACATCCAAATAGGCTATTTGGATTTTCTAAGTGACCATTGTCCCTTTTATATAGCCTAACTTAAATGGCATGCAGTTTTTATTTAATTTGTATATCCTACAGTCTATAGCTTAATTGGTTTGGTATTGCAAGTGAACAAGAATGTTAAAGAAAAACAAAATAATTGTTATTGATTTGTTGTGATGTGAATATTTACAAATCGTATGCATGTATTGCATGTCTGATATCTCATGTTATTGCAATCTTATCTTTTTTTATTTTTTGGGGGGAAACTGTGGTTGTCAGAATAATTCTGTAATATTTAAAGAAAAACCTGTAAAGTATAAAACTGTAATTTACAAACAAGAACATTTTAATTTAAACCAGTAAATTCAACAATGCACCCTGCTACAAAAATCTGTTTTGTAATTTTAAAGCAACACTAAGGAACTTTTCCTCTTCGGTCGCCCTACAGGTTGGAAGCGGAATTGTCCATTAGCCTACCGCTGTTGTAAATAAGGGTTTAAACAAACTTTAATGTTGCATGATTTCATGAAAGTATGATGTATTGCGACATCAGAAACGAAGAAAAACTAAACAATGACTACTGTAACGCTTGACGTAAAGCAAGTCAAATTTGTAGTTTTCTCATGTCTCATTCGAACTACAGAAACGTGACCCGGTTTGGCAAACTTGCATAGTGTGGTTATAGCAGATATAGGGCCGCAAAGCGAATCCAGAAGTGCCTTTCACACTGTTACGACTTGACGAACCACTGATACGATTTTGGAAACATTATTTTAAGGTAAAAAAATGTTACTTAGTGTAGCTTTAACATATATGACAACCACTATAATAATGCAGGTGGTAAAAGAAATTCATCACAAGTATAGCTTTTTCACAAGGCAAGGCAAGTTTATTTATAAAGCATATAAATTCTGAGATTTTCCCATGGTGAACTGATTACACTGTGTCTGTGGTGGTCTTTTGGTGTGGTGTTCACAAGCTGAATTATACTAATCCACAAACACCATCACTGTAACACACATTGAATAAAGCAATAAACATTCATTAAACAACAGAAGACGTAACATAAAATCCAAATGTGCATAACTGATTACAAAAACTATAAGAAACATGATTATTTAAACAAAATACCTTCAAATGTGAAGTGTTACGTATGGAATTCTGTCAGTGTACAGTTTTTGAACAAATAGCTATACATTGATTTGTTCTTTTTTTTCTCTAAAAACTGTACAATTAACAGTATTTTACTGTAAAATTACATGAAATGTCCAGTTAGATCAGTTACAATTTAAATTTAAACAAAACTATTTAAAAAAAAAAAATCTTCTCACAATATTTTACAGTTAAAATTCCACTAATTTTCCTTTTCAGCATTGCAATGTGCATGTCGACACTAAATAGCACCAATCACCCACTTCATCATCTTTGCTTATTTCAGTAAACATGGCATCCCATCAGTCTAATTGCATCCTGGCAGAGGCTAATTGACCGCCTAACTTTGCAACATCATTACAGCTGATGGGATGGTATTCAAGATAAAAGCTTTACATACGACTAATCGAGAGAGAGAGAGAGAGAGAGAGAGAGAGAGAGAGAGAGAGAGAGATAGATAGATAGATATTTGGATGCACTTCTACAAATCTTTTTGAGTGACATAAGCTGGAAATGTCTGTAATTTGAACTTGACTGGAGAGCCATTTTACATAACTTCCACACAGTCAGTTTGCACTTTGGATGTAGTGTAAGAAATATGTTGATCAATCAGCAAGTTAAAACCCAGCGGGAAGGGATGAAGAAACAGAGGTTTTAAATGGTCAGTGAATCATTACTGGATAATTAGGTCATTAGGGGAAGTTGAAGCACATAGCAAAGGCAGTTGCTTTTATATTAAACGAAAATGCTGTGCTTAGGACTTCAGTTAATGGAGATGTTTTACACACTAGCTTTAGCTTGGGAGAGGAACAAAAGCACCATCAGTCCTCCCTTTTTTAAAAAAACATGTTTTTAATATATTCTCTACTATTTGTTTTATAATTACATCTCACATTTCAAATATTTAGAAAACTGAAACCTTAACCCTAACTCTTTCACTGTGGAAGTTTCTCTATAATGGAAAGTGAACAAGTTGATGGTGGGAGAAAGAATGATTTGGGAAGAAAATTTAAATGCAAAGTGAGGAATTGTAATGTCCATTAGCGTTTAATTGAGTCCTCTGGCATTATAAATCAAGACGCGACGGAGAGGGAGCATGAGGCCTGAATTTTAACACCAGCATGCTGATCTATTAGATGGCTTTAATTAGATGCACTTGAACGGTGCGCTTGGAAAAGGGCCAGTTTCTTGAACATCAGCTCCATCTATCTTTAGACTGAAGACATATACATTAGTTTGACAAATAGTCATAACTGACCAGCATCATATATTTTCAGACCAATTTCAAGCATAAATCTAACACAGCTTTTTGTCATCATGATAGCATAGTTAATAAAACTGCTGGTCCAGAGACAGTATTTGTCTGATGCAAAAAATTAATGCATTTAAAAAAATAAATGCATATTCTTTTCTGCTTCAAGTCTTTTAAATATTAGAAAATAAATGATTTATTTGGTGTAATGCCTTACTATAAAACCCGGCTGTTCTCTGCATATTGTAATGTTTGATATCAAGAACATTCTTCAGAAAACTGGAAGTGGATCAAGGATGAAAGTGGAAATCATTTGACTTAATATAGACATAATGCTCTACAGTGCCTATACAAACGGAGTTAATTTCATGTTTGCTAACCTTTTATCTTCTTCTGCTTACAATGAATGCAAAGGAAGAATGATAAAACTGCAGATTAAAAATTGATTCTATAAAAACAGAATCTGCAAACAAAAGATATTCTGTAATAAAAACGTTATCAAACTCTTTAGACTCCAGCACGAAATTGGACTGACAATGACACCGTGTTCGTTCACAGCAAAAATCTCATTAATTGGGTGGAATTTAATTATATGCATCGCTTAGTCACTGTTATCTCCACTGCAGATGTTAACCTGAGATTCACTGCATGTCTTCTCTGAGGACAAGCATTGCTAATTAAATAAATTTTGAACGCAGCCTTTCCATCTGCTGTGATGCATTTAATATTTAACTAGTAGGACGAAAACAGCCCAGAGATGTGTTCCTAAAAGTACCATCAAATTTTGCTTCATGACCGAATGTGACTTTTAGCCTGAAACAAATCACAGGTTTTTGTTTTCATGTTAAAGTTGTCATGACATGAGAAATCAAATATGCCTTGATCTTTTGACATATAAGAGGTCTTTGTATCATTAAAGGGATACTCCACTTTTTTTGGAAATAGGCTCATTTTACAACTCCCCCAGAGTTAAACAGTTGAGTTTTACCGTTTTCGAATCCATTCAGCCGAACTCCGGGTCAGGCGGTACCACTTTTAGCATAGCTTAGCATAGATCATTGAATCGGACAAGACCATTAGCATCTCTCTCAAAAAAATGACCAAAGAGTTTCGATATTTTTCCTATTTAAAACTTGACTCTTCTGTAGTTACATCGTGCACTAAGACCGATGGAAAATGTAAAGTTGCGATTTTCTAGGCTGATATGGCTAGGAACTATACTCTCATTCCTGCGTAATAATCAAGAAACTTTGCTGTCGTACCATGAGTCCAGCAGGCGTAATGATATGATGCAGCGCCTGAAAATAGGTCTAATAGGTTAGACAAACTTAGTCCTGGTTACGTTGGAAGTTACCGAGCTGGGGACTATTTTCAGGCGCTGCGTCATATCATTACGCCTGCTGGACTCATGGTACGACAGCAAAGTTTCTTGATTATTACGCAGGAATGAGAGTATAGTTTCTAGCCATATCAGCCTAGAAAATTGCAACTTTTCATTTTCCGTCGGTCTTAGTACACGATGTAACTACAGAAGAGTCAAGTTTTAAATAGGAAAAATATCGAAACTCTTTGGTCATTTTTTTTGAGAGAGATGCTAATGGTCCTGTCCGATTCAATGATCTATGCTAAGCTATGCTAAAAGTGGTACCGCCAGACCCGGAGTTCGGCTGAATGGATTCGAAAACGGTAAAACTCAACTGTTTAACTCTGGGGGAGTTGTAAAATGAGCCTATTTCCAAAAAAAGTGGAGTATCCCTTTAAAACATCCTACAATTTTCATAGCTTAACACATCCTCCTCATTATAAACAAAGCATTTATTTAATCAAGCTCCAAAACCAGCTTGTTTTGATATTGCAGTATCTGTGACGTCACATGATCAAATACATTTGCATATGACCGCCTCCAGAGCAAGACACTGACGAATAATTATGCATCATCACACCATAGGCCCCACCCACTGGCGTTCAGTCGCTTAACATTTGGCTTTCGCCTACACTGGATGTGAACGTCACGTCAAAAGCAAATAAAACCCATTATAATCACTGACGATGTCTACACTGTCAGTATACAGATGTGTGTTCAGTTTCTGACACTCCACACGCTTGAGTCTGTCGACAACAGAACAAATTATAGAGTGAAAGAATGTCATGTCATGGACCCTTTAAATCTGGTCAACATGACCTATCAGGTCACTCAGTAATAATAATAATACAATATTTTACAGCCTCGGCTGCCTTTTATTATTAATCTAAATCCCCAATGTCTGCCTGTCACAATTTAGATGGACAGATTCTCTTGGATGGCAATGTTCCCAGCTTCTGTTAAATGATTCAGTGCTTTCAAACATAAAATATAGGGCTGGCATTAATCAAATAAAGCATTGTTTAAACAGAGTTAGAGATAGACATGTCTGTGAGTTATGGAGCGGTGAAAATCAGGCTGGATGTGGTACAAAGACAGACGCATGTTGATGGTTGATCTACTAGCTGCAGTTAGACTCCTGGTCAGCAGGGGGAGCTCAAATGACACTGAAACATGTGTATGAGAGACACATTATCCTACACGGCTACTAGTGCCTTCAAATAGAGATGTAGTAGCCACTCTACAGCAATAAATTCAATTATCCTCTTCCCTTTACTTCTCTACTCACCTATCCTGATACTCTTTCATTCTGGACAGAAGAGAGAAGGTTAGATTGTGTTGCTGTAATTTTGCCGTTACACAACAAGACTTAATTGAGTGCAACCCTTAATGAGGAGAGGAGAGACTGCTAGCTTAAATGAGGCCAAATTTGTGCCTGTACTTGAAGGAGAACTCATTTAACTCTCCCTGTGAAGCTGCACTTCTTGGTTTAAAGGAGTATGAGTCTAAATTTTCTTTAAAAATTTGAGAGAATTGCTAAGCTGTTTCATCATGCCGACAGGTATTTGGAGAGCTGAAGGCTTTGTAGGTATAATTAACATGATTTAGGAGAGAAGAACATTTTAAAAACACATTTGGGAGAGCACTGAGAGAACAATTGAATTGCCTAGCGGCTGCTCCTTCATAGGTGAAGAGACTTAACAGAGTTCTTATGTTTTATGTCATTTTATTGTCACATAAAATGTCATACAATTATTATTATTATTTTTAAATGTACCGATTTTTGTAGCCATTTTCTAGAGATCAGCTTGAATTTGATATTGTTGATATATGTATAACTTGGCTCTCTGGAATACTTGATTTCAGTGTACTTGAATACTAGCCGTCATCAATAGACCTTATTCAGAGTAGCGCCATGACAGTATAAAAGCTAGGCTGTGAGGGCTACACTTACCGTGTTTTTAATGGTGTTCGGTGTAAAAAGCTGTATAATAAAGTTCCTATATCATGTTGTTTGGAGTTTTTGTGCCTACTGAAATGTCCCAGAAAGGTATTTTTGCAGTGTTTCGTCAGCAGATCAATCTGTCTATGTCTATCCCTCACAGCCTCGCTTTCATTCCTGTTAAAAGTTAAAGATGGCGCTGCTGTGAATAAGGTCTATAGACCTTATAGCCCCGCCCCTTTTCAGCGCGTTCGTCTTCCGGTTTGTATTTCCACGGCATTTTAAAGGTAAGTGATCTTACGAATTTATAAATGAACCGCTCGTTTTAAAATCATTTGTTATGACATCCGCTTCAAACATTACAATGCTCATGATGACTTTTGTTAAGTCTACAATTAATACATTTTAAAAAAATTCTAAAGATGGCTCTTTGTTTCTGGTGTGCTTGTTTCTCTGGCGCATCAAATCTGCATAGCAACACTGTATCTGACTGGTCGTGTAAATGAATCTGGTGTCATGAACAATCAAAGGGTCCACAAATGGGTCGAGGCCTTATTCAAAATTGCACCCTATACCCTCATTCACTATTTATATATTTAGTCCACTGAATAAGAGGATGAAAATGAGTGAGCGAATTCAGACACCGAGTGCAGACCTGCCGACCTTGAAGAAATATAATTTTTTTATTTGAAAAACATCAATTATCTGCAAAAACATCAAAAAATACCATAAAATGTGAGTATCTGGGGAGTGTACTTCACCCAGTGTTTAGAGAAATTTCACTTACATTTTAGTATTTAGGTACTTTGAGTTCATTAAATTGCAGCATTAAACATCTACAAATATTTGCTAAAGAGCAAAAATGTCAAAAACACCATAAAATGAAAGTAACTGGAGAGGGTTACTTCAAATGTTCAGCGTAACCTCACTTGAATTTTCACAAGATGTACTTTGATCTCATGAAACATTAAACATCTAAAACATTTACAAATATTTGAAAGACTGCAAAAGTAACACACACACACACACACACACACACAAAAAGGAAAAACGGGAAGTACTTCAGGGTTACTTCACTCAGTGTTTAGTGTAATTTCATCAGAATTTTAGTATTCTCACAGGAGGTACTTTGAGCTCACGATGTTCTCTTAAATGGTGAAGAAATGTTGATTGAGAGCAGATGTCCTTAAAATCACAGTTGTCACAAGAAAATGTGGCATTCTCCTTAATGCCAGTCTTTGGATGTGTTTTTAAAGCCCCAATTCTTTTGAAAATACAAACACATTCTGGCTGTAAACAGGGAAAGGAAGTTGCATTAACTGACCAATGGCAAGTTCTGTAAAAGGATGTCTTGGTGAGGTGATGAAAACTGCATGAACTTCTTATGCGGAAAACATGAAAAGCCTCCTTGCATCAAATAGCTGACGACAAGTGACAGAACAGAAGTTATTTTGCATAACACTGCCAAATTTGATTAATTTATGTCTTTAAATCGCATGCAGCAATATTTTTAACCTTAAAACATCTTAATGAATTTTAAATTCATGAGGATGTCTAGTGGCGGATCCTGGCCGCAACACTCTGGGCAGCAAATTAATTTGCATATTCACGTAAAATAGCTTACTTCTGCATTGATAATAATGTGGATACATTAGTGGAATACATGTTCCTGATGTACATGTACTGACATACCGTTGCAAGTTTGATTTAGGCCTATTAAAATAAAAGGTATATGAGGGACAACTACTTAAAATCAAAACTTGCCACTAGATCTGGTTAGACGTCATCAGTTAATTATGTATTTATCCACTGACCTACAGAATATTACAATATGGTTGGCAAAGATGGACGATAAGGTTATGAAATGAAATATTTCACAAGTTCAGTTGAGCAATTGAATGAGTTTGCTGCCCTTTTTACAACAAAGTGACACCCATGAAATTCATCCACTGACATAAAGTTGCTAACAATAAAGGCCTGTGTCAGTATTTGGAAACTGTTGGCCTAATGTTCAAAAAGAGTGTGTCTTTGCCCAAGATTTAATCTCACAGGCAGGCAATAAACCAGTGAGCAATTTCTGAAAGAGATGAGCTCTGTAACATGACAGTGGAAAATCCCAGCAGAAATGTCCAACCCACTGCATGCTCTTCATCATACCAGGGCCTGACAGCTCTATCATGTAGGCAAATAAAATGACACAAACAGCAATAAGGTCATCATAAATCCCAGCAGCAGGAATATGCTGTATGATCCCAATCTAATGGCCAGTATTCAGCTCATATTGCAGCGTTTCAGTGTGTAGTGTCATGCAAACAGTCAGGGTGCTTCTAATGATGCATTGCAAATGCAAAACAGTGAGTGGTAAAATTGATTGCATGCTCCATGGGACAGCATGGGGATAACAGCCATGTGAAAGGTATTCATTTGAACCACTTTTTGGTAGCACATACTGTATGCCAAATGCATTCTCTGTTTCCCTTTTAAGAGGAAACTCTCCAGTGATGTTTATGATTCATGTGGAGGGAAAGCATTGTTAAAGGTATACTCCACCCAAAAATGAAAAAATTCTCACCGTCTCATGACTTTCTCTCTTTAGATGAACACAAACCAAGATTTTTTGAAAAAGAATCCATCTCTGGAAGTCCAATACAAAGCAAGTGGACAGGACCTCCAAAGTTGGCACTTTAAAGTGAATACGACAGTAATCCACACCACCCGAAGTTGATGGATCAGTGTGTTCAGAAGCAAAACTTCTAACAATTGAAACTGTAAACCATTGCTTCTGGCCAACCGTGAAATGCAGGTTTATGATGGGATTGATTACATGTTTGTGACGGTAGGAAACGGGCGATTTCAAACCATGTTTTTGAGACTGTCTTTGGTTCACTGCAGTTTTAAGGAGAAAATACTCAGCAATGGTGTTGACTGATTTGCACATGGTTTATCCTAAAGCATATTAAAAACACCACATAGACATATAAACAACATTAAAAACCTGATTTTCACCACAGGGGGTCTTTAAAATATTCATTTATTTTTTTACACACACCTGTCGTTTGCTTCCGATGACATTGATTCATCAACTGGGGTTGTATGAATTACCGGTTGTGATTTTTGAAGTGTCAACTTTAATGTTCTGTAAACTTGCATTATGTACGTTGTTTGTTTGTTTTCTTCTGAAGAAATAAAGTCATATACATCTGGGACAGCATGAGGGTGAGCAAATTAAATATATTTTTTTAATCTGGGAGGGGGGTGCATCCCTTTAAGGCAAATGATGGCCTTGGCTACAGTGAAAAATGCTGCAGATTGCCTTGCCAATATACACTTCAACTGTGAAATCCGTTCCCAAGTCAGATGTCTTGGAATTATCTGAGGGCAAGAAGTGGAACAGGGCTGTCTCAGTGCTCGCCTGTGGACCGTCATGGTCCAGCCATCTGCACAAACCCTCCAGCTCCTATCAGCCATGCCCACTGGCCTCCTGAAAGCTTTTCCTTCTTTAGTTAGAGGGGGATATCAGGGGTGGGGATGAATATGGCCGATGACAACTATGTCAGGGAAGTAGAATATGAAACCCCGCAGAGAAAAGATTAATATTCATGAGTGAGCATATGGCTGTCCTTGGAAATAGCACATACAGTTCAAAGTTCTGCCACCATTCAACACAGAGTTTGCTCAAGCATGATACTCGGTGAAACAAACGGACCAGTCCTCTGTATTTGCATTTCATTATTTCACAATTCATATTGAAATTCACAGAATGTCGGCTTTGAGAAGGCCGTTTAGGATCTTTCAGCAACTGCACCAATTCAGAATAAACAAGCTGATTATACATTCACAGCCAATCTGCATTTGCATTTCAAAACTGACAGTATCTGAAATTCGCATATGGCAAAGTTTCGCTTTATAAAGATATATATATATATATCTTGATGTTTTAATCTTGCACCAAACATCTTTAAAATTCTCAATGTGCTTCAGTTGCAGAGTGCACTTCCGAACAGATTAATTTCTAATTCATTTGACTGTACTTGCCCTCTTTAATTTGAAAGCAGAAATGGTGCACATATACAAGCATGATGTTTCATAAGGATATCTGTGCATGGTTCTTATAGGCAGTTTATAGTGTTTCTAATTTGGCAGGGAGGAAAGTATAAAGCAATTGTCGAAACAAAAGCTGTCTCAACTGTAATATGACACTTCTCGGATTTCTTTCAGGCCGTTGTGGAGCTGCCGCCCTATCAGCATCCAAACCAATTTCATAGCTGACATACACAATAGTCACACATATTTTCAACATGGTTCTGCTGAGAAATATGCCTGGAGAAAGAAAGGATGAGGAGAGAAAAAAAATACAACTCTGACAAGCTCATCTACTCTGGGTAGGAGATCTGGGGTTTATTTTTCCAGTCACATACAATGGCTCAAATCCAGCAGGCCTGTTATCTATTCAAGTCTATTTGTGAATAAGGAATAATGTAATTTGAAATTTGCATCCTTACTCAACCTGATTTGACATCACTGGACAGTAAGATTGTAGAAATAGGGGGTTAGAATTGATTCGTATGTGCCTGTTAAGGCAAGCATTGCTATTACTATTTTAAAACCCTTTAAGTATTAAACTTCATTGTGAATAGAGGGGCTTACATCAGTAGATCAATATCTAGACCAGAATATCATAGTCTTAGAGATGGGCTTTTTTGACATAAGACCTAAGCAACTGCCCACAACCCTGGCAACTGCATAGCAACAGGTTACAACCTCTCAGAACACCTTTGCAACCGCATAGTAATACCCTGACAACCACCCAGAATACCCTTGCATCATGGAGGTGAGTTCTGCATGGACAAACACCACATTTTCTTTAGAGAACATCAAATTGTAATTGATATGAAAAAGGACCTTGTAAGTGAATTATGCCATTTATATTAAGCTTTTGGCTTTCATTAGATTAAAGCACTTCTAAAGCTTCGTTCACACTGCCAGAAACATGCAGCGACAAAGCGACATGATCCCATTTATTTCAATGGAGGGCTGGTGATTTCCGGCGACACGAGTGACAGTGACGGGATGTAGGCGTGTCCAGTGAGATAAGCTTAACTTTATGCAAATGCAGAGCAACTGTTTGGGAGCAACAACCAATAGGAGCGCACTTGATCCGTCTATACATCCTGTAGTGGAGACTGTTGACGTCAAGATGGAATTATTTTAGTGGTCAGCAACTTTCCTATAATTTATGATGTATCTCTGTGTACACTCCTGGGCAAAACTATTAAAGGTCCCGTTCTTCGTGATCCCATGTTTCAAACTTTAGTTAGTGTGTAATGTTGTTGTTAGAGTATAAATAATATCTGTAAAATTATAAAGCTCAAAGTTCAATGCCAAGCGAGATATTTTATTTAACAGAAGTCGCCTACATCGAACGGCCCGTTTGGACTACATCCCTCTACTTCCTTCTTTAATGACGTCACTAGAACAGTTTTTTGACTAACCTCCGCCCACAGGAATGCTCCCTCAACTCTACCGAAGTTCGTTTATGTACTTGCGCACTTCTTATAACTTACTGTGTTTACTCAGCTCTTATGGTGATTTTCTGAAGTAAAACTGACCCTTCATCTTTTGTGTGATGTACAATAAACTTTATTAAACTCATCAGTATATGTTTGATCATCATTCGGACCTGGTCCGAAACAGCAGACTTGTAGGCTATTAATAAATAATGGATACATACAAGCAGATGACAAATACGTTATAATAACCGTAATTAAACTACTAAACTATACCTGTTCCATCTCTATACAGCACTCTGACTCTGTAGGCATTATTGTCCGACTCGAAATGAACACCGTTACTGAGAGTTTCTGATATTATCATCATTCCGTGAGATGAAATTGTCCTGAGAGACTGAGCGCGAGCTCATGAAGCTCCGCCCCCTGGGCCGTGCAGCAGCAGCTCATTTGCATTTAAAGGGCACACACTAAAACAGCGCGTTTTTCTGAGCCCCAAAAAAATAAAACTTTAAAAATAAAACCCCAAAATTTAAACATGCTGTAAAAAATGATCTGTTGGGTATTTTGAGCTGAAACTTCACATACACACTCTGGGGACATCAGAGACTTATTTTACATCTTGTGAAAAGGGGCATAATACGGGACCTTTAATGTCTATTAATGGTCTTAACCATTTTAATCACAAATCACTGGTCAGGAAATTATCAAGAATTGCACAAATAAAGTAACTTTATTTGGAAGAGCCTTACCTAACTTATAGACAGCTTTTTACAGGAAGAAGAGCCAGTGTTGTTCCACTCAATGTTAATGGCTTCAAACTGTTCATGAGTAGTTGAAAAATGTCTCCCAGTTTGTTTGAGTTTATTGTGAAACCAAATATTCTATATATAGACTTTGATTAGGCCAAAACATGAGCCTGATGGACTTGTTCAAGCCACTTCTTGGTTGTTTTTGCTGTGTGGGCAGGAGGATTGTCCTGTTGAAAAATAATTTATGGATAAGAAAATTAAAAGCTTAGTGTTTAGCCATTTTGAGCTTGGCCCATTTTGTTTTTGCTCTGACATTGGGGAAGATTTGTGGGTGCTAATTTGCATTATTTTACAGTTTTTTTATAGACATATAGACAATGACATACAAATGACTTACAATGATCACCCTTGCCCTAAATGCCCTAAATATGATTTTCATTTACAATAACTAGTACTAAAATTCAGCATTACTAACTTTTGCATGCCATTAGTCGTGCAGACATTCAAGCTGCAAGGATCTCCTACTTAGCTAAATTTGAGTCAGACATGAAGACTCACTCGGACCAGACCAGTGAGTTTGTTGTTGACTCGAGAACAGCTGCAATCGGATCAGCCAAAGTAGCGAATTAATCGTTCAAATCGAATTAATCGTGTGATCTGCAAACTGATTCAACAGATTCATTGAGAAGAATCAGCTCATTCTGTCAGGACCACTTCCATCAAAGATAACTGACAATTAGCATACAGTTTGGACTGGCGGTATGGTTCTGTTCTGGACAAAAACTACACGAACATCCATGCAACCTAGCATGGATAAGAGCAGGGAGTGCTGTGATATAACCCCTGTAAACCCCTGCTTTGAGTTTTCCCCATAAACAGCTTTGTGGGGTTCACATAAAATCCAAGAGCATTTCAGCATCACCAACCTGGACCGCTGTGAATCCATTAGCATGTGAGATGCAGTTGCTCTGCTAGAATCTAATATCAAACTTCTGCACAATGCTCTCACTCTTTCTCTCTTATTTAATGTATGGAAAATCACACACAGCTGACTAGCACTTCAATAAATTACTGACACTCCCACAATGCATGTGGTGGTGGTGTTACCAGGTCATTTCAGTATAATGAGCTGTTGTACACAGCAGAGGCTTGTTGTCCAAACACGTTTGGTGCTCATTATAGTTAATCACTTTTATCGTTTGGGGGCCAGAGAGTGTCTCAGACCTTGGTAGATAACATTCCTCTGTTGTTAACTCACGGGGAAGATCTGAAGCTGGAAATATTTGTGATGAAAACACATAATCCCTAGTGGGCAATCTTCATATCTAAACACTGCAGTATGCCCTGCATGAAAATAACATCAGTTGGAAAGCATCATTATGCTCTGACAGCTCGAACCGTTAGAAAGAGTAAATATTATGAAGATTTATGGATAAATTATGATTATGATCGTAATTCCTTATGTTTGCATTTACATGTGTACATGTGGCAGATGTTATATAAGCATTTAAAGGGACAGTTCTCCTCAAAGTTCTGTCATCATTTATTCACCTTCATGTTGTTTCAAACTTATATCACTTTCTTTATTCCATAGAACACAAAAGACGGTATTTTAAAGAATGTTGCAGTTGCTTTCTTCAATAAAGTGAAAGTCAGAAATAGTTTTGGACCCCATTAACTTTAATTAATATGGGCATTTTGTTAACAAAATCTTATTTTGTGTTCCACAGAACAAAGAAAGTCCAACAGGTTTGGAACGACCTTGGAGTGAGTAAATGATGAGGAAAAAAATATTATTTATATCCCTTTAAAGCAGGGATTCCCAAAGGGTTTGGTTAGCCAAAACTAAAAATATTTACGTGTACTCTTAAAATGTATAAATTTGATAATGTTTCAATAATTTAACAACACATTCGTAGGCGGTAAGGCTCCCGGGTAAGGCTAAGGAGATGCTCTTCCTCTTTAAAAACACATTTGAAATAGATTTCCTCTAAATAGTTCACAAACCACTGTTAATTTCAACAGAAAAGCAACTATATTTGTAAATAGAAACCTTTGACGTTCTCCAGAGCGCAAACACAGATATGCACTGGATTGCTTGCCAAATATGTTTTTTTTTCAATAACCTCCACCAAAAGTTTCACATAATTGCAGAATAGACCTGCAAAACAATCAGGAAGAGTTTTGCACTACAAAACAGTTTAATTTCAGCAATATTCTAGGGATATTTGGTGTGAATTGCTCTCTTGAGCTCATGGCAAAGCATCAGGACTGTCACTGGGTCTCTCCAGATGATCCTGTTTCACTCCTGTGCTTTGGGTTTTTGTCCAGTTGCATCACCCAACTTCTGCTGAGCTTCAGTTGGCCGGCAGATGGTCTCGCATTCGCTCTGGAACATCGTCTCTCTGGGTCGGCATGAAAGCCAATTGGATTTGTCAGTTTGATGGTGATGTCAAACTGTTCTCAAAGCACGATTGTGTAACATTGCGCTGCTGGGGAAAAGTTATTAATCATCACAAATATGTTCCAGTACATTTCAAGTGGTTGAGCAGACTGTGTTTGTCTGTTGTTGTGAATTGTATAACCAATTTATGTAGAAATCCAGGTAAATCAGCAATGAGTTTCCCTGCAGATATATCCATATATCCACCAGATGTGAAGTCGTTTGTAAGGTAAATACATATGTTTCTGTAAATGTGCTTGTCAGTGTCCTCACTTTATATTTGCTGTGAACAGTATCTACACTGACCTTTTCAAAGTCCATAAAATCATGCAAACAATTTCTCAACACACACATGTGGATGTGAATAACAATTTGCTTCCCACAGACGCTCTCCTCTGCAGCTGTCTGGACCCTACAAATTAAAAGCTTGAGACGGTTTAAGGTCTTCATTAATGAGCAATGATTGCACACTCGGCTGCTCCGAAATATTTCCTCAATTTTCTAATTTCATATATTTTTTCCAAAAGGTTACCGTTGACATGTTGACAGTTTAACTGATGTGGCTGTCATTCGCTTCTGAATTAATATGACCTTTTACTGCATACACAGCAAAACACTGCATTTCTCTTATGAATCAAATGAAAATGTTGTCTGAGGTAATCTACTCGATGTGTCCTTACAGAGCACTACCAAAAATGGTCATAAATTCACTATATAGCACTAAAAACATTTCTGCAGAAATGTTTAACCTGAAATGCATGCTACTTACTAAAATCACAAAAGACAAACTAAAGGAAATGTATTATGGATCAGTGGTTCTTAACCCTTTGCCAGGTGATACATTGGATATCAAATGCAATAATATTCAAAATACAAATATTTAGTTAGGGTTAGGGTTAGGGGTGACTCATTCTTAAAGACAGTCATTTGTTTCGTTTCTGAATGATTCAGCGTTTTGAATGAATTAGTTAAATTAGTGATTCAATGACTCACTCATACAGACTCGACAGCGGCGCTGCTCAGACCAATCGTTGTATGACATCAAAGTACCGCGAGTTAAAGATCAGACGGCTCCGTATGCTTTCGAATCGTTCTCGCGGGTCTTTGATGTCATACACCGATCGGTCTGAGCAGCGCCGCTTCAAGACGAACACACCTAAACTGTTCCTGAATGAATCAGCGTTTTGAACGAATCAGTTGAATTAATTATTTAATACCTAAATCACTCATCTAGTCACCTATTGGCTTAACCAATATATATGTAACCTGTCCAATCAGATTTGAGGACTGGAACTAGCCTAACTGTATAATAATAAACAATATAGATTGTTTTCCTTCAGGAACCAGATTTTATATTTGACATCAAGTGTAACAACATACAAAATACAAAAATTAGTTATGATACCAAAGTAAACAAAAATATGTATATGTAAATAATATGTATAAGCAAACATTGAAATGTATTAATACTATTAATGTAATATAAAAACTATTGTTATTAGTTGTATTTTGAATATATTGCATATAAATAATTGCAATGAAACAACTCCACTGATTTTTTCTTAGTTGTGTGAAGCATTGGAAATGTTTTTTTAATTCCTGTCATAGAAAACAATCATCAGTAACGTATAGTAATTAGTGCAAGCAATATTAATTGTAGTGTTTGCATTAAGGATGTTATTAGATTTTTTGGAAAACCAAAACACGTCATTAGAATCTACTGTTAACTTTCTTATTCTTGTGGCAAAACTTTATTTTCACAAACAATGGTTTCTTTAAAAATACCTACTTTTATAGAGTGTATGCAAAGTAGTTTGCACTATTATAATCTTTCTTTCATTAAAAGAAAAAGTAATTAGTGCAAGCAGCACAATGAAGCATTGAGTGCATGGGCGTTTAATTGGTAATCTGCTTGCAAATAAACAATAATCAACCATCTTGAATATTACTCTATAACAGCAACCACTAAAATCCAGTTCAATCAATATTTAATAACTTTCAAAAGCACTTGGCATGTAAAGAGGAGCTCTTTCCGCTCATGCACGGTCGGCCTGCGGGCCAGTGGGGCAGATGTGCGATGACAGAGAGAGTGATGTGTGCCATCTGCATTGTCCCGCTAACATCTGCATCTCCTTTTTCTGTTTATGAGTGTCTCACAGATGGACATCCATTATGCACGCGGATGAAAGGAAGGGGACAGCGAGGCACGCACAATGGCAGACGGTACATCTGCATGCTGCAGTGCAGGGGAACAGTCGATGTCAAAACTATTTTAAGTTCCCATCATCTAAACAATGAAGACGACACAGTTGTCCAATATCGCTCATTTAATTCAAAATAAAGTCAGTCATAGTCATACAGGCTTAGAAAGTATGGAAGCGTGTTTCCACCACGGAATAAAACAATTTAAAAGATAACTTTTTCTTCACAATTGCAAGTTATAAAGTCAGAACTGCGTAATATAAACTCGAAACCATAATGGAAGTTAGCGAGTGCGCTTATTCAATCCCACAATACACCGCAATATCGAATGTATAGCCAATGTATGCTCAACGGCTAGAGAATACCCATAATGCACTGCGAGAGTCGCGTGATGAATGAATTCCTGCGTCTCGCCAAAACAAGGCAGCTGAATTCATCCATTTTCCTAACCGCTGGTCCAACGTGGATACAGCGTAATATCATACATGTATAAATTCCTGTTTTCTTAATTGATTATTAAATTGTTTTATTAGGGTTTATAAAAGCTAGTTTCCGACAGAGTTCAAGATAAATCTTTTCATCTTACTACTGGAGCTGCCAGTTTGCAAAAGTTTCAAATGATTATCAAACAGGAAACTATGCAAAAGCGGCACACTCAGTGTCTGAATTCACTCCTTTAAGTGGACTATATTAGTGGACTAATGTAGGGAATAGTGAATGAGGGTATAGGGGGCGATTTCAAACACAGCCCATGTTTACGCAGATCTCCTTCTTCGCTTGTTTTTGGATTCGGAGATGCTGTACTATTTCAAAATAAGTGTAACATCCCCCCCTTACCCTATAAAACAGGGAACAATTGTGTAAATGTATAAAACTTGTCAATTGTGAGGAAATAATGAAATACCTGTTAGGTTTTTATTTCCACTTTTGGCTTTTCCACTTCTTTTTCTTTGAAATAAATGCTTATCTGAGCTGATATGCGATTGGAAAAATGAGAAAAATTAGACGGATTCACACTTGGGTTGATCGCGTCAAAAGTTTACACAACTGCTCCTGCCAACAAGACGAGCTATTTGTTTATCTTATGGATGTATCACTCGCTGGCAATGATGGTAAAATTGTAACATATTGTCATAATGTGCTTTACGAACCCACAAAATGTTTCAGATGAAAGACACACACAACAGGTACAGTCAGTTGACATATAAATCTCTTTCTACACAGGCCAAAAATGAGGCAGGGATGCACATTTGTTGACTTTGATCTGAGATACGTCAGGAAGACATCAAACAGGTTTCTGAGCTCGTGCTGTGGCAGTGTGGAGATGTGAACAGCATGACTAAACCCCTCAGAAACTTCTCTCATCTTCACAGGGATATGATCACAGTCAGACAGTCAGACTGAGCGATGCTGTTTATCAAAAGCTCAATTACAATCAGTATCTTAGCGTTTATAGAAATTAGTCTTTTAACTGGATTTCCTGAAAAAGGATCTGAAGATGGGTTTTCAGATCAGCGGTAAGGGTTTGATAGAGAGTTTTATCAAATAAAAAAACCCATCTGCATTTACTTTTAGTAAATGGATGAATTAATAAATAAAATGTCTGGTATGTTTACTTAATGCTTAAAGTCCCCCTGTGGTGAAAATCAAGTATAATGTTGTTTATATGTCTATGTGGTGTTTTTAATATGCTTTAAGACAAACCATGTATAAATTCATAAGTCGACACCATTGCTGAGTATTTTCTCCTTAAAACTGCAGTGAACCAAAGACAGTCAGCTTTGAAATCGCTGGTGTTTCTGACGTCACAAACTACCTTGTAGCCAATCAGATCAACGTGCCAGCGGGCTTTAGCATATCATTAACAGTGAACTAGCAGAGGAGTCTCAAAGGATGCCATGTTATCCCAGTATATTTTGTTGATGTGAAAAATCGGGTAGATTTAGCATTATAGAGGGTGTATGATGCATATTACGATGTTATGATGAACTATAGCCTATGTCTTTCTGCACTGACGTTCTGAGTAGTTCAAAGCGTTTCTGATGATTGAAGGCAGACTGAGATGGAGAACGAGAACATAGTTTGTGTAACATTAGCAACACGCTCGCTGTTTGAGAACAAAAGGCTAATCATATTAATTACTGTTATGTGTCCAACATTGTAAAGAGCAATACCATTGTGCAGCGTTTACCTCAGTAAGTTGGCTGAGTGAATCTCTGAGCTGGTGTAAGTGAGTGGAGGTCGGGGCTAATTTGCATATTCATGAGTCCGTGTATACTAAATGAAGCAAGGGTGTAGAGTTACATTCAAGCTATTTTAAGGCATAAATAAAAAATTCACAGGAAAAAACGTTTAAATGTGTCATTTTGGTCATCAAAGATGAGTTTTAAGAATAAAATGTATTGACTACAGGGGGACTTTAATAAAAATGTTTAGGAAAGGTGTTCCTCATAAAAGTTTGTATCAAAAAAAAAAAGTGAGATTACTTTTTATGAGTTCTTTAAACCTTTTTACATCTCTAATATATTGTTTATCTTGTTTTTTTATACTGTAACACTAGAATCTGCTTAGAATCAATATTTAGTATATTATTGTAGACTGTAAGATTACTTTATTTTCTTGCAGCGAAAAACGTCTTTAGCAATTATTGACAAAGTGCTTGAAATTAAACTCGAGACCCTTTTCTCCATCTCCATTATTGCTAGGTAAGTGGTAATGAAAATCATATTAAAAGGTGATTTTGAATGGGATGTAATAAGACGTGACAGGTTAATTGGTGGTAATGAGATCTTAATTATTTTTTATAAGAAGTCAAGGGTGCATTGGTGGAGAAAGAATTTCACAATTGTGTTCACAAATGATCTGGTTTAATATAGAAACCCATCTTATCTGTGTCATGGCATAATGCCAGCATATGGCCAGCGTGGGAACGATCGATCTAAAGCTATTGAACTTCATATTAATCACAGAAGATGAAACCTCGCCTTTCATATCAAAAGCACAACACATGGGCCTGTTACTTTCCGCTTCACTTTACCAAAGACACTATTTCTCCTATGAAACAAAAAGGAATGCAAGCTGTTTATGTTTATTATAGAGGCCACATCATGCGTGAGATACTCAGGGAATATGAAGATAATAGTCTGTATATTTGACTCATGATTGAGGAGCAAGTGTACATTCAATCTAAAGCTAAAGTGTGGGTCATTTGGGTTTCACAAGAAACGAGCCATTCCCAATCTATTGAAAAATTAATATCAATTTTGTGGTCTGTTAAATTACACCCACTACTAAGTGACCATGCTGTTATTTCACCGTTTTGGCTAATCGATGCTCCTTTCAACAATAATGTGATACACGTTGTGCTCAAGGGCAACAGTAAAAACATATTCCACTGATTAGGTTCAACCAGAGACGTCAGGCGCTGTTCATAGATTCATTATTTATACTAATCGAAAACCTTCAGAGCAGAGACACTGATGGTGCAGTAAGTGGAGTATTTGGTGTCTGAAGTCTGCTGGAGAAGGCCTGGTTTCTGTCAGTGAGAAAGACACGGTCAAGGTTTGGCCGGTAGATGCTGTGACCACACCATCTGGCTGCAAAAAGCACCTTTGGCGGCCTTTCAAAAGTGTATTGTGATTTATGAATTATAACGATTTTTGCAAGGAAAGGCTTTTCTTAAAGTCATTATTAAAAATGCATTATAAAAGTATTTTTAATGCATTATTATGCCTTGTAATTGCTTTAGGGATGGGTGATATGACCAAAATCTTATATCACGATAAGAGTCATTTTATTTCACGATAGCGATATACACTGCCCAGCCTAAAAAAGTTGCTGCTTGGATTTAAATAGGCAAATGCTTAAGAGTCATCAATATTGCAGTGATTATTATGTTTCTAGTACGTGATATGTTTGGCAACAGTTCTTCTAACCCTAATGTGGAAACGTCACAACATTTATTTCCATCAAAAGGTGCATACATTTTTGCTCAAGATGTCCAGCACTCTGTAAAGTCTCCTCCAGCACATCCCAAAGACTTTCAGTGGATTTAAGCTCTGGACTCAGAGGAGCCGATTCATGTGTGGAAGTGATTCTTCATGCTCCTCACAACTATTCTTTCACAGTTTGATCCTGATGAATCTTGACATTGTCATCCTGGAATATAGCCCTGATGTGTTTTCCTACATGGTTGTTTAAGAAATGAAAAGCTACACACTCCATCAGTTAGGGTTAGAAGAACTGTTGCCAAACATATAACATGATAGAAACATAATGATCACTGCGATAATGATCCAATCATACACTCCTAAGCATTTGCCTATTTAAAAAGGGGGTCAGGCAGTGCATATCACGATATAGTTATAAATTTCATAATTCTTGTCACCAATTTCAATCACAATAAAATATTTACCACAAAAAAGAATACTAGTCAAAGTCAAAAATAAAAACCTCTAGTAAACAGTGATAAAATAAGAACAAAGAAACTAATTACAAGCAATAGGACAATAAACTACAATAGAACAAATACAAAATGTAACCATGATTCCAGCTAAACCACTGCCATTGAGATGAATGTGAAAGCTAACGTATAGTTTTCTCTTGGTATGTTTGACCTCCTTGGTTTCTGCACTGTCAGGTGTTCAACAAGACACCTCCACATTCGCCACACACCCTCCAGCGAGTCCCACACACAACCTTCTCCATTTCCTCTTTCTCTGAAACACAATCCCTCTGCAGTGTCTGCCTCAGCTCAGGCCAATGTCACCCCGAACCTGCACGCTCAGTGCTCCAGCACACACAGCTCAGCACAATGACACAGCACTTTCTATTCTGGGCTGTTACCATGAGCTCCTCGTCTGTCTCCCACACAGAGGGCACGGGACACACACTCGCACAAACACACAATTCATTTCCTGATTGTAAATAGAAGCGACAACTTTGCCCCAAGCTCGTACAAATGTACGAACCTGGGCACGACATGAACTCAGTTCCATCTGTGATGTCCTTGAGGAAACTAGTATTAACACACATTAACAACCTATTAAAAAAACAAAACAAACCATTAATTTCTAGTCAAGTGTTTGTTTCCTCACATAACATAACCTTCAGTGTCCCTGCCTGTGGCTACATTCCTGTGGTGTGTGGTGGACATCTGAAATTAAGGGGCATAGTCTTCTATTTGCATTTTTTTTTCAATCTAGTGTACAACAAAGTTCCATTTGATATTTTAACCTTTATTTGAGTTTTATACTACAGGGCTGTTGATTGCTTGAATCTTATTGGTTGACGAATTTTTTAAAGTGAGCAATTATTTTCAGGGAAATGCACAGCTAAAGTAGTTAGCAGATCTTCATGCATTACAGTTCCACTTCGCCAAAAGATGTCAGTTATTTCAAAGGTCCTTACAGCCTACAACAGCAAAATAACCAAAACGACACTGACCAAGCAGATAAATATAGTAAACAATAGGATAAAAACAACAAATTATTTCCATATTTTCTGCCACAAAATTATGTTTTATTATGTACGAACAGCACATACTCTCTTTCTCCCGCTCTCTCTCCCACTTAAACGCACACACACATACAGCACAGACACACACTCACACAGAAACCTGTTGTCAACGCTGCTCTGACAATTTTATTGGTAAAATAGTTTAGCAACTTTAAAGCTACATGACGTTTCCCACTAGCGCTGTTCTTGAAGCAGATAAACTTACAGTTTTGCTATTAGCAGAGACACTATTTTTGATGCAAAATATGCAAAATATTTGCGAGAGAACGCAAAAGCATTGACAAATAATTCAAATTAAACTCCAAGTCATATTTTTTTCCTTCACCATGTCCCTTTAGGGGCTCCGTATATTCCTGCTTGGGGACAATAGACTAGACACTTCTTTTAAAGCCAGACTAAGCAGATCACCGCTCATCTATGTATGTATCATTTCCCAACAGAGGAAATTTGAGTCAGAGCTGTGATCTGTGGAATTAGGAGACCACTGACTCATCCGGTAACAGGGGAAATACGGCTTATTGCCAATCTCTGGAACTATTCAGAGTGCCGTTATTAGGCTGAGACAGTATTGAAATTAGAGAACGTGTGTCTATGTGTGTATGACAGAGCAAGCAAGATAAGAAAACTTTCAAAAATATGTAGGCATTATTGTATAATATCCATTTTCATGCAAATAACTCCCTGCTATTCAACTCTATCAGCACAGATTTCAAATATATTTTAGCACAGCGGGTGCAATTATCTGAGATGAATGGTGAACAAAAAAAGAAAAAGTTCCAGCTAGAATTCATTAAGCAAATGTCAATCATTTAGCTGACACAACCGAGCTGTTGACTTGTGACACATTTTGTCACCACATGACAACGTGGAATAAATGGCAATGATGTGTGCTGCTAATCTCATTGTTCTGTATTATTATTCTGTTTTTTTGTGATCATAACAGGCAGTCTCATCACTCTAATATCATCACTGAATTTCTCTCTCAGTGGGAGGTTGTATATCAAGCACGAGCATTACCAAGACTTTGCAATTATTCAGGATTAATCTATCATGTTTTTCTGCTTTCTGCTGTTAACTGAGGTTAACCTGTGTTGTTTTTAGATTGAAACACTATGTAACTTTTTTGTTTGAAATTATAAAAATTGAAATAATGAGTTCATATAATGAGTACGCTGTCTGGTGTGGGAGGTCAGAGGTTAGTTGAGAGTGTGTGTGTGTGTGTGTGTGGGAGGTCAGAGGTTAGTTGTCACAACGAGAGAGAAAGGTTGATGGAGCAGCTAAATCTCCAACCTCAGGAGAATCACCCGTTTTAATCAAACGCTGAACAGAGGAGAGTCTGCTGGAGAAAAGAGAACGACAGAGCTCGTAATAAAACAAGAATCAACATTAGCTTGGGTTTACGGAGATGGCGAGAACTGAGGGATTTCAGATGTTGGGTAAAAGCGAAACAAAGATGGCATTTTTATTACTCAACAGGTGAATAAGATATTTTATTGAACAGATAAATTACCATACGTAGCTCTCTAACAGAGTTCACTGTAAAGCATATATATTGTGAAAGGTTGTTTCATTATGGTTGTTGAAGCTGTGCTGGAGTTTATTTTCAAGGAAGTATCGTGTCTATTAATGGGTAAAGCTACAGTAACGTCTTCAGCTAGTCAGCCAAAGATCCTTTCCATCTAAACTGGTTATATCTCTTAAGCTTAATAGAGCTCTTAAGTTATGAGAAAGAACCATATTCATCCACACAGTCATGCAGAACAATGTTCTGAACAAAACAATGTTCTTCCGCAAAATGTATGAAAAATGTTTTAACCGCTAGAGAGCCAAAAGTTACAAAGTGGACCTTTAAATCAAAACAAATACTGTATACTAGCCATAAAATAACACACACACACACACACACATGCATATAATACAAATTTTCTTACATATTTGCAGAGGAAAATGCTAGTGTTATCTGAGGTTAAAATATGTTTTCTTTAGATATGAACCATTTATTACTGCAGTTCATTATATAGTTACTGGGGAATTTTATCACGACCACTTCTCCAGCTTCTGTTGCCAAAGCAAGCTTGCAAGTGTTCATTTCAGACCTTGGTTAGTGCTGAGTGGAACAAGAAATTTGCAATTTTCCGTTTCGCAATTTTCTTGTGAATTTGTGAGACGTTAATTTATGGGCTCCAATCGCCACTCAGGACGTTAAGGCCTGTTGTGTAACATTCCATCTGGTAGTAATTAGCATTACATTAGGAGACTGTGCAACAGTTCAGCTGAGCTTGCAGAATTAAACACTGAAAGAAGGGATCAGTGGACCCTTCCATTGTTTCATTAAGCAATCACTCTAATGCACTTTTGATTAATGTCAATAAGCACAGAATCTCTAAATGACCAATTTATCACTAATGTGTTTATTATCAAAATGCATGCACTAAACAAAGAATTGAAAATTAATCACTTAAGAGAATAAATCACACAGAGATATTTTAATTTACTAAACTGATTATGAAATATCACTGATGAATCCTTGTCTGTCAATGGAGATTACCATATCTGATACGTTTTTTTGTCTGATAATATTTCAGTAATCATGTTTTGTGCGTTTTCTATCAGCTGTTTATGGGTTTGCAATAAAAGTCGGAATTTGTTCGCAGAATGTCTAAAGTGGACCATCAAAATAAAGTGTTACCTTACTTTTTTCCCATCAAAATATGTTTTGCTCATGTATGATAATGATTTCACCCTTGTAGCTCGTTTCTAATCAGTTACACTGGCAGTCAGTCAGTACTAAGTTACAAAATATGTGTGATCTACAGTACATGTCTTAAAAAATATCACCATTATTATCATTGTCCTCTTTATCTTTCAGCAGTCGTCCTGTTACCTCCCAGACCTTGCTCTGCCCTGTAAGCCTACAGATATAATGCCTTGTAAATGTGTCACTCCTGATGTTATCAGACGCTGGTGCCCGGGAGCCCGAGACGAGACATGTGCGCATAAGTCCATCTCAGCAAGGATCCATGTCTGTAGTCATGTTGCTAAAGGGGTCCTATTCTGCTTTTTCACTTGTTCAACTTTCGTCTTTTCGTCTGTAATGTTGCTGTTTGAGAATTAAAAAGATCTGCAAGGTTACAAAGCTCAAAGTCACTCCAAAGAGAGATATTTTATTCAACAGAATCCACTTTCAAAGAACGACTCGTTTGGACTACAACGTTTTTTTCCCCGGGCTTTTTGAAGTCATAATGTTACTCATTTAAATAATCTCCGCCTACATAATACGCAAAAAAGGGACGAGGCGCGGTGTCTCGGAAACTCATTTGTTTTCTTTGACCTTCCTAAAGCTGACAATAGTGGTTAAAATTGATTTTAAACACTGTTCCTGAACATTATAATCCCAGATTTTATCTGTGTGCTACACATTTTACGGAGAACAGCTTCTAGAACTGCAATGCAGGCTATGCACAAAAGCTTCTCCTGAAAGACGGAGCAGTTCCCACTTTGTCGGGACAATCTGTTGTTCGTGGATCACAACTTGTATGTCTTATTATTTGTAGTTGTGTTTTCTATTAACAGTTCCAAATATTTTATCTAGTTGCTACAATGTAAACAAAGGGCAGAGCTTTGCCTCCGTTAGCCTGCTAGCCAACATTAGCGTTGATGTAGTGTTTACTGTAGCTTTTGTAAGACTGTTTACTGCCCCTAAAGAAAATTAACCTTGGTTTTGTGATCGGTTACTGTTTGTATTACCATAGTTTTCCGTCAAATACCATGACTAAATGGTGTATAACATATCTAAAATGTATAAGAAAATGACAAAAAAAACATACCACTCTGAAACGTCCTGTGAAATCCATGCTTGCAAAGTCTGTGCAACATCATCTTGTTTGTTAACTTTCTTAAGTCTGAATCAAGCTTGAATTGGTTTGAAATCGACGCCATCCTTAATATTTACATCTAAGCAGATGAAACTCGTGGTTATGGCAAGGGGTGTGACATTTCCAGAAAACACTAGCCTGGCAAGCCAGACCTACATCAAGATGTTAGGTCTGGCAACTCACCATTGACACGGCTCAATCCGAGGGGCGGGATAAACGGCTGTCTTTCAAAATCCCTCTGCACGCAATAGGACAGCGCTTCAACCAACCAGAGCGTTTTCCCAACAGCGGAGCTAACGTTAGTTGATAGATTCAACTTTTGCCATATCTGGCCGGCAAAACTACGAACACATCTTCCTTTTTTTAAGAATGACTTAAGTGCCATTCTTTGCTCTTTTCTCAAAGAAAAGCTTAACTCCAAGTCCTCCAGAGTCGCGGCCAAATCCGATTCGAAAGACTGTTCTCCAGCAGCAGCCATTCTTTGTTTTCAAGTAGCAGGGAACCGTCGCAACTCTGTCGTCATTATGTTAAGCCCGCCCCGCCTACTCTATACATGATGTGATTGGCCTGACCCAATTTAGGTTTTTGCAGCTCGAAAGTCAATGGAGAGTTGCTAGACTACCCTGGCTGCAAAATACATTTTGCTGCCGCTAGGGTGCGTCTAGATTTCTAGGCTAAGAACACACACTAAGCGGTGTCAATCACAACACACTGGGCCAGCTAACCAATCACAGCACATTTCATATTTTAGAAGGAGGGGCTTCATCGAAATTATGCGTTTGTGCCAGACTGGGGAGAGGTGCTTATAACTAATGTAAACTATGTGAAAAATTATGTGTTTTTTTAACAAACAAGCATGATTCTAGTTCACCCCAAAAACAAAATCAAGACTTCGTAAAAGGGCATAATAGGACTCTTTTAATGAGCATTTTGGCCAGACCACCTGGTTTAGAGGAATTCGGGGTCTGTGTGGGTGTTTAGTTAGTGTGTATTGAATACATCAGCATGGTATACATGGCCATCTATTCTTTTTTTTACCAACATTGTTTCCCCCGAGACATATTTCACCTCTTCCGGGCCTAATCTGTCACCTAAGACACAACAAAGAAGTCCTCCCATTCAAGCTATTTCAAAAGGTGAAGCTACATTTATCCCATAACCTCCCAGCCCAGCCTGACTGAGAGCCGATAAACCTCTAATGGCCGCTGGGGTGAATGCAATCACACGGGAGCACCTGCCGCCTCCTCAACATTACCAATCATCTGCTCTTTGTTTACCGGGGCGGATTAGGCTCGAGAACTGTTGGATACGTGAAGCCCAATCAGGTGTTCACTTCTTCAAACAGAGAGAGACGCATTTCATAATTATTTAGGCTTCAGCAAGGTGGCATAGCAATGCTGGGTAATGAGTGCTATACATAGAAGACAACAATGGGAGTGAATGACAAGAGTATGTCAACAGGAGGATTTACACTAATGGATGTGACCCCTGTATCAGGAGGCCGAATTTCAAGTTCCAGTATTGAATATTTACATTTTAATGAATTTTGATGCTTTTATCCAAAACCGCTTGCATTAAATTCAAGCTATACATTTTATCAGTCCATGCTTTTCAACTCAGGCTTATTGGAAAAATGTTCCTGTGAAAAAATATCTGAAAAATGCTATTGTGTTGCTTTTTGTTCGTTTCACGATGCTTTCAATTTGAAATATTCAGTGAGTGGCGCAAAAGTGTGTTGAGTTTTATCCGAAACAGAGGAATGTGAATCTGGCAACAGTTTTTGTTTCTTTGTGTGTTGGCCCACTGTTCTTTTGCCATCTCTAATATGTCATGCAGAACACGAGGAAAGATAGTCAGAATCACCTGCTGCAGATACACATGACAGAATTGATCAATACAAGCCAAAACAGGACTGGTGTGTGAGCTCCGCACGCTGCCGTTGACAAATGAGCTGAGCTCTGGCAAGCACATGCTGAGCTCAAATACTCAATCTTCCCACTTTTTGATGCCGATTACAAACGAAAGTGACATTCTTTGAAATGAAGAGAGACAAAAGATGAATGGAATTCTCCTTTTAGGGCCTGGTCTTTTTTTTGTCACCGAAAAGAGATTAAATAAACAAGAACCCAGATTATGCTGGACCGAGGCGGTTCTCCTCCACAGGGTGATGCTCCTTTATCTGTATGATGCAGACGTGTTTAATGCATTCAAATGCTGGAGGCAATGCATGTATTGGATTATTCTGAACAAATGAAAATGACAAGCACCTCTACTGGCATTGTTTAAATATGTTTCTGCCTCAGATGCAGAATCAGACGCACATGTTTGTCTGAAGGTGGGGCTTAAAGGTTCAATGATACGCAAGCCTAATTTCCCCATCCGCTGTATAGTGGTGACATGACAATCCGTCACACAGAGTGAAACATTATCATCCCTGTTATTCAGCACGACTGACAGCCTGTCTCTAAGCTGTCTGATTGATATGATGCACTAAAATACCTTAACGAGACACACCTTGTATTGTAGCTTTACTTGTAAACACTCAGATCTGTAAGATACTAGTGACCGAGAGATCTCAAGAGATGGTTTTCTTTTGCCATTTGTCTTTTCTTCATCCGTCACCATCATCCGACTGTTACCTAGGTGCTTTTTAAACATCTAATGTTGTCCCTCAATGGGCAGCTGTGAGATTGAGTTTCGTTATTGAGTCTAGATTTAAGCGCTGGTCAGAATGCATTCATCAACTCACTGGTCAAGAGTGAATACAAGCATGAGTGCTAATTACTGGGGTTCATTATTACTCTCTGTTTAGAGAGGCATTGTAGGAGTGAACAGCTGCTTGTTAAGAGATTTAATGGTAGATGGTATTATTTTCATGACACTTGATATTGGCAATATGAAATCTTACTAGAAGGTTATGTAACACATCATATTGTCTGTTTATTAGATGAACTGTAACTTTAATTCATTGTCGCGTTTATAAGGATTATGTAGGCTACGTGTGTGTTTTCGTAAATTTAGAATAAAATTTAAAACAAAAGTTATTAATGAATCATTATTTGTTTGTGAAAACATTCATCCGCAGATTTCACGCACAAATACGGTTTCATTTTGCCTTTTGGGTGTACCTTCTTGTTTTTGTTTTGTTAAATAAATTATCAGCAATGCAATTAGATCCTCCTCATCATTGCCGGTCCTAACAGGGAGACTGAATGAAATAAAATTAATTACACTATTGTTTAAAAGTTTAGGATGCTTGAATATATTGTAAAATGTAATTTATTCCAGTGATCAAAGCTGAATTTTCAGCATCATTACTCCAGTCTTCAGTGTCACATGATCCTTCAGAAATCATTCTAATATGATGATTTGCTGCTCAAGAAACATTTCTGATTACTATCAATGTTGAAAACAGTTGTGCTGCCTAATATTTTTGTGGAAACTGATACTTTTCCCCCCAAGATCCTTTAATTGTTACATGTATGGTCTGTCTCCTATGTTTAGTCCTGTGACCCAGTTTCCCCCAGTCTGTTTAATTAGTCATCTCATTCACCTGTGTCCTGTTAATCATCTAATTAAGTTCCTTTTGTTTGCTCTGTGTATTTAGACCCTGTGTTCTCGTTAATGTCTGATGTGTGAGTTTCCTGTTCCTACTTCCGAGTTAATTCATTAAATACCATTATAATTGTTCTCCTTCGTCTTCAAAGTCTTCGTCTTTGAGTAATTATTTTAGTTAATGCTAGTTCACTTGCTGGATAAAGGTGTATCCCTACATTATATAATGGTGTAAAGAGGACCAGTGTATTTGCATGTTACAATATGATTCAAATGTGTGTAGGGTGATGCAAATCCCCCTGAGAAAGATCAAGACAGATACTATTTTAAAGCACTACATTTATAGCGCATTGAAGCCAGAGATTTATGCCACTAATCTTTAAGTACTTAATATGTCCCATCATCACTGTAGACATAAATAATGGAGGGAAATGCCAGGAAGCTTGTTTGCCACAGTAAATCAGTGAGAAGTTTAGTGAGTGTCATGGTCATGTTTGAAAAACTGAGAATAAAGTACGGGGTCTGGCAGATTTGGAAAGCAGATTATCCTTTCAATAATAAAGTGACTTTGACTTGCACTTGTTCCAAAAACAGACATTTTGAGCGCTGTAAGCTTTAAAAGTATTACCATGTTTGATGTGAATGAGCTTGCTGTCTTGCTACTTGCAATTGTCAGACTGAATATTTATTCCAATGATTTGTCCTTTAAACATGTAGCGTTGCACTGTTACAAATAAAGCTATAGAGAAAAGTATAGTTTCAAAAATAGCAGTTCATCTCTTTCTTTTCATGTGCGAAACACTATGTGTACAGTTGAAGGACTCTTGATCATTCGAGAGCTTTTCAACCCTTGCTTCAGTTGTTTCTACTATAACAAAGCAGTTTCAACTTTATGGAGGGAGGAGGAGGGAAACATGCGGACATATTCCCTCCACTTTTAAATGTTTTAAAGTTCATTTCAAGCCAAATCCCCCTAATATAATATACATTCTGTTGAGAGTTTAATTTTAAGAGTGCAAAGAACTTTTAGATGGTTAATGTAAAACGACCAAGCAAAAGCCAAGCTGGTGCATCCCTAATTCACCAGTGATAAGTGGGAATCATAGCAATTATACCAATCACTGCCTTTCAGCAAATCAGGTAGGACAAATGGGCACACATAATTATTACTGATTAAAATTCACGAGTTAAGCTGAAAGTTTTATAATGCCAAAGCTGTCCCAAAAAAGAGCTGATCTTGTAGAACCAATCTCCCTGAACTTATATAGAAAATCCATGGGCAGATGTGTCTGGATTGTAATTAGTATCAATAGTCCAAATACAAAGTAGTAACACTTTGATAAGGAAGTGACTTTCAGATGATGAATTTTGTTGTAAAAGTACACAGACATTTTGTCAAGAGAAGGTAATCGGCGCAATTATGTACGGTGAACACAGATATCTTTACAATGATCAATTCTGGCAGGCTCATCTAATTATAAAAGATGGCGACAGAATGAGCTATACAATGTAACTGGAAATGAATGCTTAGCTGAGATCTCCAAGGTAAGCCTGAATGTCCTTATGCTCAGCAAGCTTTTATTTGCTTTAAAAAGGGCCAGGGCTTATTCAGAAACTGGGATTAATAGAAATATCTGAAGGTTTAGATGCAGGTATGCCGTTTTGTTTCAAGACGGGTTACGTTTTACTAAGTTGTGGGATATTGTGCATTAACTATGCAGGACAAATGAGTCGTACTACATTAACACTTCAGCTACTAATATTAACTTATATAGAAACAAGATTAACTAATCAGCAAGTAAAGCCAATTTAGGACCGAGATTCCTTATTATGCAATCAATAATTACTGAGATTAACCTAATTAATAGGCTAACTATCAACTAACTGTATGAGAAATGATAAAGAATTACCAATGAATCACTAATCATAACATTAACGTGTCTGAGATGTAATCAATTGTCTTTCTTACTCTGATTATGGTCATAAAATGCATAATTACTTCATTACTAATTACTAATTTCATGTGACATGTTTTCATTTGGTTCCTTTGCTTCATGTGTCATGTTTTCATTGGTTCATTGCTTCATGTGTCATGTTCTTATTGGTTCCTTTGCTTCATGTGACATGTTTTCATTGGTTCCTTTATTTCATGTGTCATGTTTTCATTGGTTCCTTTATTTCATGTGTCATGTTTTCATTGGTTCCTTTGCTTCATGTGTCATGTTTTCACTGGTTCCTTTGTTTCATGTGTCATGTTCTTATTGGTTCATTGTGTTCATTACTTTCAGGTGTGTCTTGTCATTAGTCCTTGTGTATATAACCCTCATGTATCCATTGTGCCATGTCTAGCTTTATTGTCATAATCCGCTGTTGCTGGTTTTGTATCTGGTTCATGGTTGTTTATCCATAAAACTGCGCTTGGGTGCTCATCCTTGACTTGCCTTCAGTGGACATTACGTTGCATTGAGTAAATAGTGATGCATTTTATGACCATTTTTCACTTTAAAATAATGGTCCAGAACACTATGGGCCCTATCTTGCACCCATCGCAATTGACTTTGTACACCGACGCATGTATCATTCCTATTTTGCACCCGCGCGCAGCGGACTTTTCCCTCCACAGACGCACGTCGGTAAATTAGGGAATGAACTTGCGCTCCCGGGGGCGGTTCAGTGAAAAGAGGAGGCGTGTTCCGGCGCAAACGTTCCCTGGTGCTATTTTGCAGGTTTAGAAAACAATTCCGCCACTGACCAGGAAAAACCTAGTCTAAAGTCAGTGGCGCGTTGCGCATGTTATTCATATGCTATTTTAAGGGCACATGCTTGGCCATAATCAATGTAAGGTGTGCACAACGCGCATACACTTTGCTTCTCTCATCTACACAGAAGCAGCAGCTTTCATTTTTGCAAATCATACATTATTACAAGAAAAAATATTAACACACGAGGGAAATCATTGTTGTGTCCATGAAGATGTGAAAAAAATAGGCATAAATCTAGCTTACACATTTACCCAAATTATTATATGCCTGTTTAACCGAAGCTAATTTGGGTGGGTTTCTCCCATCCCCATACAATGTCACTTCTCTGTGTTTTACGGCCCTGACGAGAACGTCGGTCTCCTCGGCTGTGAACCGCTCCTGGCAAATCCGCCGTTACCACACCTATGAATAATGAAGCTTCTTCAGACCAACCCATTTTAGACTTGCGTCGGGCACAAGAGTCATTTATCCCGCCGGTATAATACCAACAGCGCCCAAGACCCGCCCACAAAGTTACTTGCGTTTCACGCTTGATACTTGCGTTTCAGATCGTTAAAATAGGGCCCTAGAAGTTCTTGTAGAGTGAATGGTAACACTTGAATAATTAGTGATGCATTTTATGAACAAAATCAAGAGTAAAAAAGACAATTGATAATGTCAGACATGTTAATGTAGTGATTGGCAATTAACTGGTAATTCTTTATAATTTGATAGTTATTAACGAGACTAATCTCATTCAGAAATCGATTACCTAATAAGGGTGTTATGAATGCTCCGAGACACGAAGATTGATCCAAACGCAGCTTTATTAAATGAAGTTTTATGTAACAAAGTTCGGGAGGAGCATGTTCAGGTAATCATCCAATCAGCACAAGAAGAAGCCAGTATAAATAAAGCCTTCCCTTACCTCCTGTCTCATGACAAATTTCTCAGCATCCCGCCACCACCCCATCACCTCACATTCAGATGGGCCTGCTCATAGATACCTATGATCTATACATTCATAGGGGGGAGTACTCTGGGGTCGGGCCGAATTCCGAGCTCGGAGCCCTCCCCCCGGACAGCAAGCCAAATACGCATTATAATATTACATCAGATTTCATTAACATGTGAACTCGTGAAATAAGGGTAATCCAAACTCGTAATCCAGTAAACAGGCAGTGGTCAAGGCAGGCAGCAATAAACAGAGTCCAATAAACAATCCAGATAGGGGCAGGCAGAACAGAGTCAGAAACGATAAACAGTCCAGGGTCAAAAACAGAAAACAAACAGGGAAAACCGCTCAGAAATGCAGACTAACACAACAAGACTTCGCAATGAGTGAATGTGAAAACCAGGTATTTATGGTGTGAGTGAAACAAGGTGATGAGAAACAGGTGAAAGAGATGAGTGCTGATGAGTCCGGGCAGTGCGTTATGGGAAATGTAGTGTTTGAAGGAGTGATCAGTCTAGTGTGGAGTGGCCTCTGGTGGCTCTCGAAGGCACTCCAGCTGGTGACCGTTACAAAGGGACTCTCTCAGACCTAAATTTGATATTACTTACTGATTAAGCTTGTTTCAATATTAGTAATAGTAGTAGCTGAAGTGTTGTAGTACTACTCATTTGTCCTATATTACTTCCTGCAGCAACCTATTAATGACACATTAATATTCTAAAATGCTACCAATATCTGAGGTAATATGACCTGATATAATGATCTTATTAAAACCATATAGGCACCATATTGCCTCGCTTGTTGTATATTATTTATATGTTTAGTATGTTTAGAGAGTAAATATAATTTGTATCAATTTGGGGAGAGTGTTTTTAAACCAATGCACACCATTTTGAAAAGTGGAAAATAGTTTCACTGTTCAAACAATTGTTTATTGAGCCGTGTATCTATTGTCCCGATATAATTCTGCCCCAACAGATGTGTTTTTTCACTGTCACAGATATATGGCAGAGATCAAGGATGTTAGGTGTCAGAAGGTTAGCTGAAACCGTGAAAGTGACATTTTCACTCCTGGTGCGACTTTTCCTCCTTGGCTCCCAAATATTCCCAAACTAATTAATGGAGAGCTGTCTGCAATGAGCCCTCCCTACTATCTGCTGTGACACAGCTGCAGGTTAATCAAGGCTTTTCAAACTCATTATGGGAATTGTCTAGAGGAAAATGTGATTAAACTTGCTTCACATCTCCTATCTGCAAATGCAAGACAAACAAAGTCTATGACAGTGTAAGAACATTGTCCAGGTGGAATGGAAACTTATAGGTGATGGAAACTTGTGAATCCAGTCAGGACAATGAATGAAATCAAAAATGAATAAAGGATTAAATCAATTAGTCAGTGTGTCTGGAGAATGAGAAGGTTTTATATGTTTGCATTACCATGACTTTGCATTTATCAATCAATTGAATCTGCAGTGATCTTCACGTGATCACATGCCCACTGTGTGTAGATTGCTGTTTGAATAATAAATAAAGAATTATATTAATCAGAGTCTTTCATCTTTTTAAAAACTATGGTGCTACGTAATAAATGTAAATGAGTTTCTAAGTGCATTACACAGGAATAAATGTCACTGATTAAATGCATGATATTTTGCGGTCATATCCAGGAGGCATATTTTTCACGGAACAAAATTAACTCATAATGAGTACCGTAGGCATGCAAATGAAAGAAAATCTTACCGAATGCCCTGACTAGGATGGATGCGTGCCGCTGTATCTCAGAATCTAATCAAAAACACATCTAGGGACAACAAAAAATATGCAGTTCTATTTTGTTATTATTAGTTTAGTTGGGCTTGATGAATCACTGCTTTCCTAAGTGAGATTGAGTGCGATGAATTTGTGCTTAATGATTAGAGAGTCACAATTTATTAGTGCTGCCTTATAAAAATAATGATGTGTATATCTGCACTACTTGGCACCTTTAACGTGTATTCAGGGCAAATTATCCAGAAGTTGTTTTCTTTCATAATTGACAAGCACAATTTTTGGTTTGTTGTGTTCAGAGTTATGATCTTTTCAACATCTATTGAGAAGATGCAAGCTGATTTTTATTTTATTTATTTTTTACATTGGATACTGTAAAAGACATGTTCATATTGATAAAATTGGGAATATTGATTGGTTGGCCTAGTACCTCATACAGCAACGCTTGATTTCCACCGCGGCCAGTCCTCAGATCACACAAGCTTTGTTTTTGGACCAATCGATCTTTTTTAGCCCTCCCTGTTTTCTTTGCAATTACCATCCGAATCCCGCTACAAATCTCTGAACAGGGAGCAATGAATTAAGTGCTCATTTGGAACAATCTAATGTGCTGACTAGCCAGATAAATTCATTACTTGCCAAGCACAGTTTTTCAGTGGATCAGAAAGTCTCTGACTCTGGCCAAGAAGAGAGGAGGGCAGAATACTTCATTCCTCTACAATGGCACTATATGAGAAGCTCTCGAAGGCTTTACATAATTATTTTCCTGAATACCTAATAGTATTAATACTAACACTTTATCTTCTATTCTATATCTATTATCTAAATAGATATATTTTAAACTGGGAAGGGTCATAGCACTTGCATATTGTTGTCTTATTGTTAGTTTCACTGATTCTATTGTTCTCATTTGTAAGTCGCTTTGGATAAAAGCGTCTGCTAAATGAATACATGTAAATGTAAATGTATTACTATCAAACACTCTGTATTACCACCAAATCATTTGACAAATAGTCACATTTTAGTAACAGGCTAATATAGCATTACATTTCACGTTCCTGGCAGCTAATTCATTACGATGACATAACATAGTGTGATCAAACGTACAGGTAATACAAAAACTCATTTATTAGCTGATATATAATTTATATGATTCGTGAATTCTATACATCTGGATGGTGAAAATGACATCTCCCATAATTCCACTCTCCTTTATAGCGTCATCAAACTTCGTCTTTGTTGTTGTTTTGAAAATGCGACCTCTGGCGGTGAAAAAATTACATATTGCAGCTTTAATTGCAGTTTGAAGGTGAATGTTCAAGCCAATCACAAAAGATACATAAATAGAAGTCATTTATGTTATATGTTGCAATATGAAAAAATAGAAGTAATGCAGCATTCCCTTTCTCAATCTTTTTTACATGCCTCTTACACACATAGGTATAGCATAGTGTGAAATGTCTCCTTCACAAATGATATGACATTTCCCTGCAGAATTTACATGAAACGGATCACCAGCACGACATGAGCAACATGAACTGATCTATAAGTCGCATTTGTGCTCCATACTGAGATATTGTTGTGAGAGAGTGACACTGCTGTTCTCTTGTTGACACAGAGAAACAGTGTGGCAGAGTGACTTATTGCCTCAGGCTCTTCTCAAATCAAAATGTTTTGCACAAACAGGCAGTGAGGCGACGGCATATCAGCTGAGGATTTGCATGGCATTCAAAACCATGATCATGTTCCTCTCAATAACTCATCCTCTCTCATGTGGATTCTTCTTAAGACTTGGCCTTGTAATAATTGTAGGTAAATGTCAACAGTATGCAAAGGATTTCCTTAGAGATGGCTGAGGCAATAGGCATGGACTCACCCAATCAAAAATTGGTAATTTTCCAAATAGACGTACTAAATAAATTAATAAACAATAATAATTATAATAAATGTCTTATCACACTGTAACTTTATTTATTTAGTTAAAAGAATGAGTAAATGTGAGTTTCCATGGTCAATTGCTGGCTAGTTTAAAGGTATTAAAAGCTTTCCAACATATGCAACACAAACTGTATCAACTTTCACAATATCTGATCTTGTAATATTGGTTTTGCGATTACAGAGGTATTCAGTTTTGAATATGTTATCATTTCGGCACAGAAACACAGGAGAGACTGGGGCTCGTCGTCACATGGACACATATCAAAATCCTCCTAAATTATTTTTGCATGTTTTTGCTGTTTCCTGAATTTATAGAAGTTTATTTATAGAAGTCCATTTTGACCACATATACCGAGATATGAGATTGCGAAAAAGGTCAGTGTGTGTTAAATTAACTGTATATTTCATATGTATACTGCATATTTTTCTTGGCCATTCACTACAGAAATGATAAATAGCTTTTTTGTAGCCAGGATTTGAAACTGTGTATGTAGAGAAATTGATTTTCAAAAATAAACCTCCCTAAGAAATCTCCACTGCAAATAATGACAGCAAGCCTTTTGCTGTCCTCTATGTAGACAATTAAACAATGATTTCATTTCTTTGTTCTCAGTTGTGGGGCAATTTGGTGTATTAAATTAGGTTATTTGATTAATTGCATCAATGACTGGACAGCAAGAGACACAAAATAGACAGTGAATAAAAGGATGGCAAAGGCTGGGAATGAATGGTAATTCACTCCTTTGACAGTTCATTTTTTATCATTATTATCATCATAAGATTAAGTAAGTATGTGTTGACAGATAGTCACTGGGTGCTTGCAAGAGAAGAGGTGGACTCATGATCAACATTAAGTGTCTACTTTAGATGATTAAAAATATTTAACTACTTAGGCAAGTCACTTGGCAATTTGCATAAGTGAACATGGCTTTATCAAAGCTAGCTGGTGTTCATGAATCCTGAGCATTTTTCACCAGGTAGGATCATCTTAATGTTTGCACTTAATCATGTGAATGTTGATGGGTTCTCTCTCTCTCTCTCTTATGTTTGGCAAATAGCCAGCATTCCTCCCTTTTAAATCAACCTCTGTCGATGAGGGTAAATAGCTGGCCAACAGCCTTGTGAATGTGGAAATTGAAGAGAGTCGTGTTTTGAATGAACATGTCCGTCCCAATTACAAATAAATGCATGCAGGGTCTTATTACTTTTGTTTTATATTTTCCTGAGAGAAATGAGGATATTGAGATTAAAGCCTTGAAATTTAAACTGCTTATTCCTCAGCATGACAGGTTTATCTTTTGTGACGCTGTGAAATGGGTTGAAAATTAAACTTCAAAATATGTGAGAGGAATATTTTTTATTGTGCTGTCTGATAGTAGATAATTTATAATATGATTCAAATAAAATTCCAGCCTTGCTTGAAAACCGGATTTAGTTTAGCAGGTTTTAGCTGGTCTTCCTGGTCGACCAACTGACTAGTGCCAAAACCCTCTCTAAAATGATCAAAACAGCTAACATAATATGGTTTTTGGGTCACACTTTAGTTTATGGTCCAATTCTCACTATTAACTAACTGTTAACAACGACTTTTGCCTTAATACACTCCTAATTAGTGCTTATCAATAGTTAGTAAGGCATTTGTTAAGTTTAGGTATTAAGGGATGTAGAATATGGTCATGCAGAATAAGGCATTAATATGTGCTTTATAAGTACTAATAAACAGTCAATATCCTAATAATATGCATGCTAATAAGCAACTAGTTAACAGTGAGAATTGGATCCTAAACTAAAGTGTGTTTCTAAAATGTTGAAATTTTAACTCATATTTTTTTGTTTCAATCAATTATTTCTCAGCACATTCCTCATTATACAGTTAAGAGCTTGACATTTGTGGTGCTGAGAGACAGAATGATTTTGTTATCTAAATATGCCAAGACCATTGTAAATCGCTATCTCCCCTCATTCCTCCTCAACAGCGTGTTGGCTTAATCAGTTTATCAACCCTAAGAAGGTTTTATGGGGAAATCATCTGGGACGAGAAACAAAACTGCCATAATGATCAGAATCACAGGCAAATAACACAAATACTTCAGATAAAATCTGATTACTCAAATTTACAGAGTAAACAGCAATATCCCAGTGCAACCAAAGGACACTAAAAGGTTGAAAGACATTGATTGCGAAGGGCAAGTATGCAGCTTTTAAAAAAAGACTAAGTATTAGTATAAATTGGTTAGTGTTCAAAAACTCACGGAACTGGATTAAAAGGGTTAGTTTACCCAAAACTTCTGTCATCATTTACTCATCCACATGCCTTTCCAAACCTGTAGATACTTTCAAGAACATTGGAGCCCAATGACTTTTACTGTATGTAAATTAACACTTTTTCAAAATATCTTTTTTTGTGTTCCACAGAAGAAAGAAAGTCATGATAACATAATTTACATTTATAGGTGAACTATCGCTTTAAGGATGCATTTAACAAATGGCCATTCATTGCCAATGAGAAAAGGTTAATTCATGTTCTCTGTTCAAAAACAGAATGCATCAATTTAAATTATAATTGGCAGTCAGTGAATTATAATGACAAAGCGATGTAGGACGGATAACGTATCCAAGTGTGAGAATGAAGCCCAATGAATATGGACAGCTGCCACTCACAGCACTTAAAGGAATAGTTCATTAAAAATGAAAAAGTTGTTTCAAACCTGAATGAATTTCTTTCTTCTGCTGAACACAAAAGACGATATTTTGAAGAATGTCAGTAACCAAACAGTTGATGGATCCCATTGACTTCCATATAGGAAAAAACTATATACTATGGAAGTCAATGGGGTCCATCAACTGTTTGGTTACTGACATTCTTCAAAATATCGTCTTTTGTGTTCAGCAGAAGAAAGAAATTCATTCAGGTTTGAAACAAGTTGAGAGTGAGTAAATGATGACAGAATTTTCATTTTTATGTCAACTATTGCTTTAACAGCAGCTTCACTATCAAAGGATGTCTACGGTATGCTCAAAATCCTATTTTTACGCCTCAGAGAAATCTCCAGTGATATGCTTTGGTGTGTTGACCAGAATCCCTACATGTGAAAACTAACTCTTGTTACAAAGATCACAGAGGTTCGAGTCAGGTCTTCACTTTAAATTGACAAATTGCTGTAAAATACTCCTCAAGAGCAGTGAAAGAGCATTTCTCCGAACGAACAGCTTTCATGGATAAATGAACCTCAATGAACGTTTCCTCTGGCATTCTCACATCTAATTATTCAAAGGGCCCTTCAGTAGATGTATCAATACAGTGAGTCAAATGGGGCTTTAAATGACTTCATTATTTTGAGAAAACTGTCAGTGTGCAGGCCATATATGTAAACAGCCGTACAGTCCTGAGGGTTATCGTGGAAGATTTATTGATAGCTCCCTCTTATCCAATCATTCACTAGTGTCTGTGTGTCTTGAAGCATTCAGTGACCTTAGCTTAGAAGATTTATACATTTCTTACGCTTGTGAACTATACGGTTTTGAAAGATACTTTGGTAAGAATCTGTCTGAAAATAAAAGGAAATCAAAGAACTTTAAAGAAGAAACCAGCACACACAGAAATGAATTACACAATTAATTGTGTCTAAATATAAATGATGTGACAATGAGTGAAAAATAAATATATTGGTAACACTAATTTGTCATTTGTTAACATTAGTTAATGCATTAGTTAAAGATAGGGTAGGCATTGTTTTTCATAAACACTTTTTGTTGTACTGGTTGAAACTCTCTTCACATCCTGAATGCCTTGAAACGTGCAGTGTTATTCAATGTGCTGACGTAATTTCCACTGAAACGGGAATACAGGGCGGGGTGTATCGAATGACTCCTCCCCTTTTTAAAAATAGCCAGTAGTGTTTCATTTATATCACAGCTCGGCCAGAGCCGTTGAGCTCGGTAAAGCTTGTTTGAGGTTGAGCTCGTTTCCTCCTAATCTCTTAACATTTCTAATCTCCTCCACATCGCTTTAAAATACAGCATTCTGTGCAGATCTCAAATGGGTCCGATATGTTGTGTGGTCTACGCCGGCTTGATCGTATGATCCGCTCTGTGCTGTCGTGTCTCTGGACCGGAGCAGACTGTGTGGCGCTGAGGTGGTTTGCGTGACACTAACGTGAAACCAGACTTCATTCGCCCCAATGGAAAGCATATTTACACTGTCTGAATCGTTCCCTATCCCCTATATACAGCCCGTTCTCATCCCAAGTCGTCATATACTGACGCTTTCAAAATTTCTTCAATATCTGACGCACAAAGCACCCTTTAGCGTCCATATGAGACGCATAACCCTACCACAGACCTAAATCTACCCATAACCGAAGCGTCTCATATTGACGCTAAGGGTGCTTTGTGCGTCGGATATTGACGAACTTTCGAAAGCGTCAGTTACATGACGCCTAAACCTACCCATAACCGAAGCATCTCATATGGACGCTAAAGGGTGCTTTGTGCGTCGGATATTGAAGAATGTCTGAAAGTGACGGAAAGTAACGATTTGGGGAATAGAATGCGTTGCTATTTAGTGCACTATGTGCCAGTCACTATGTTGAAAATAGTAAATGTGTAAACAAGAGACCGTTTTTAGCCCCAGCTTCAGTGTCTATAGGGGGCGGGACACTTTAGATTCTAGAGAGCATTTGATTGGACAGAAAATCTGATGAGAAGCTGAAGCTGTCAAAATTGTTAATCTATTCTGGCGGAAGTAAGAGACTGTAAGTTTTGAATGCTTATATCTTCTAAATGTGAATTTTGTCATTGTTTTGGAGCACACTAGCTTATAGATAACAGTAACACCATGTCCTAACTACACGTGACGCGTGATAAAAGGCATCTTTTCCATGTTAATCAGAGTTTTTGTCCTAACCAGCTGCGACGGCGACACGCGACGATCCTATTTTAGAAATGGTTTCTATTTTTCTGTGACGTCGTGCTGGAACAACAAACACAAAGTGTGGCAATGATAATCTCAGGTACTGTTTATGTGCTTTATTTAATGTTAAAAGCATGCAATGTGACTTTGAATATCATTTAGTGCTCCAGCTTTGTAGCTGTAAAAGAAACAATGGATAATTCACCTCAGATCTTGAAATTAAACAAATGGAAACAAGAAAGTTCAAACTGTGAACAAACAAGTGTATTCTTTGACAAAGATTGTTTTAGTAACTCATGTATTTTTAACAATGTTTAAATGGTGTAATATTTGTGAATTTGATTATATGTAGCCTACTTATCCATTTTCTTGCGAGTGTGAATCTCTGGTGCTGTGCACTCGCCGCGAGACTCCGCCCACACGCTGTTGTGATTGGCTGTGGGTTTTGATTGATTCTGATGCATCTCGCAGTCGTGTCGCGTCTAGTGTGGACAGACAAATTATTTGTCGCTGGAATCTTATCGCATCGCGTTTGGTTAGGACACGTTGTAAGGCTAACATGTTCATCCTAAAAGCCAAAAAAACTCATCTTATCGAGTTTTGTTACCGAGATCTTATCGATTTGTAAAGGCAGTATAAATATATCCTTCGCTGCCTTTGATATCCCACAATCCTGTGCTTTCCATTCTGTGACAGTTGAGCTAAAAAATAAAGATGGCATCTGCGTTTGGTGGTCAGTTCGTGTGTAAATGTATGTATATGTTTTCCACTTCTTAGGCAGGTGGAGCTGGGGAGGTGGAGGGTTTCAGAGGAACTCTGATAGCGATGCAGGACCAGCTAACAGCAAACAATTAACCAGATTTTAAATGTTGAGCAAGAAATCTCATTGGCTGCAGGATCAGCAGAGGCCAATCAGCTTGTGCCATGCGGTGATGATGTGATTGCTTGCAGATTGCATGTAAAGGACCAATCAGCCTGCGCCCTTGAGTTTCATGACTGAACTAGATATATAGTTCATTATTAGTTCATGTTAATGTAGCTAACTAATATTAACAAATGAAAACTTATTGTAAAGTCTTACCAATTCATTAAAATAATATCATTTTTGGTTACTCTTTATTTTGATGGTCCCCTTTTATACATTATGTTGACTATAAGTGACTTTGCACCTACATGTCAACTAACTCTCATTAGAATATTAGTAGTGTATTAGTAGACTGTTAGGGGTAGGACAAGTAAAATAAGCTGACATGTACTTGCAAAGTTACTTATATTCAGTATAATGTATGTTGCGGGAGCATTACAAATTAGCAGATATTACGCAGACAGTCTACTAATACTTTAATGAGAGTTAGTTGACATGTAGATGCAACGGTAGTCAACAGAATGTTTAAGGGGACCATTAAAATAAAGTGTTATTTTTTAATTCCTGACACAAGAAATCCACATAATTTATATGGATTAACTGGGCTACAAATGCAAACACAAAATCACTGGGATAAACCCTCGATCTATGTATAGATGTCAATTACTCAAGCAAGCACTTAGCGTAGCAAACCAGGCTAAATTTACTCATCAGTCTTGGAGAGAGATTAGACTGCAGTATTGAGAGATGATCAATGTCTAATGCTATGAATGATCTAGTTGGACACCCCGAGGTTGTTTGGTTTGTTGGAGCATTGATATAAGGTCTTAGCCACTTCATCCACTGGAAAAATGTGCTATATAAGAGGAGGTTTTTTTTTTTTTTTTCATTTTGTGGGAGCCTGGTTAAATCTGATAAAATATATTTATCCGGATGCAGCAGACCGGAGGCTAAACTTACACAAAGAAACACTCTGCTATCCACGATCAAACTATTTCATCTGTTCTCCAGCATCTGTGCAGGTCAGAGATGTGTATGTTCTGCAAGCTTCTGCTAGCCAACAGAGAATAGAATTATATTTTCCTACTTACAGCTAATGGGCTCAAACAAGGTTGTAGCTGACACTGAAGACTGATGTAATCGCTTTTTTAAAGTAGCTTAATGAATTAAGTCATGTATTACTTTTCATTTATTTTATATTCATGTATTTATTCATTCATTCTTCTCAACCAACATGCTTACCATATCTTAAATCATGTATTGTTAACAGCATGATGTGGAAATTACATTTTAAATATTTTTAAATAAACTACTTTGTCTTGCTAGGGCTATTGTCATATAGCTAGCATTTTACAAATCCCAAATGCATGCAATTAAATATTTCACACCTTTTGCATACTTACAAAATTACAGCTTGACTGGAAATAAAAAAAAACCTTGTTCACCTTGATATTTCATCTCAAGCTCTGCACTGACACTCTGTAATTGAGTATCTGATACACAACTTATTTGATTTATTAATTAAAAAATCTACATTTTTAAATGGTATATGTGCATTTCACTCTTTTGTTTAGATTATATCCATTTAAAGTGAAATAATTCACACTGTGTGATGGATAAATCTGGATCTAGAAAATCAGTGTAACAACAAAAAAATCGAAACATAAATGGAATGTAAAAAGTAGAAAAAGAAATGATAAAGGACTGATGAAAAAAGTTTCCAAGAATGTGATCTTCATATAATGAAAGAAACATTGACATTTTTAATAAAAATCAAACCCTGTGCCTGTAGTTGAAGAAACACCCAGTAATTACTTTTTACTTATTACTTTTGAAAATAACATTCCCCCAATACTGGAAAAAACTCCCTTTCAATCACTATGACTGCAATGTTTGCTTTTTTATATTGTTTTTTCAATAAGGGAGGCGTGCTCTTGTCATTGTCTCAGTTCCCAGATGTTCTTCTTTCCTTTTAAGAGAGCAGTGGAAACTGCAGTCAATTAAATAGCATTAAATAAATACTTTGAACTAAAGAGCATGTAATCATTACATCTATTAGTGGGAGAATTCAAATAAACATGATCAGTGCTGTGTGACGTTCCCTGTGTGTACAAAAGACCCCATTGCAATTGTACTGCAAAAACGATACAAATGCTACTAGCAATCATGCAAATACATCAAGTGTGAAATTTCAATCAGGTTTTGAATGTGATTGCCTACATGATACGCAACGGGCAACAGCATCCATTTGACACCTTGTTACTCAACTGTACCATTTGACTTCACATTTATTTGTTCTCCTAGTTTATAAAAGCTCACTGACATTCAGAGCAAGATGCAAAATATTTGCAGTCTTCTAAAGACCTGGAAAGATGCCACAAAGACTCTGATGTGCTTCGCTGTATAGCACTTGTCCAGTAAATTCTAATAAAAAGCTTCCTTTTTTGCAATCACGAGTTTTCTTCATTGCCTGACCTTTTCTTAATAGTTAGAGACCGGGGGCAGATCGCACCAAAATAAGCTAGGGGTGTTTTTTATTCAAGGAGCCAAGGAAGGCAGTGCTCTCTCCAAAAAATATGAAAGAAAGAGAGAGAGAGAGAGAGAAAAAAACTTGAAATATTTCATGAAACACTGTCTCAATCCTTCCAACTGCATTAATAATGTCTTATTGTATCACTGTCTACCAATTAACAACCATTATGCCTTCAGAGCTGATTCAGAGTCCTGCTGTGTAAAGCTAATAATTTACCAATGAAGCAGAGGAATTCCCATGCCTGCCATTTGTTTAGCCTTTTGCTAGCATTTTACCATGAAGTTCACATCTATTATGCATTGCAGGTGCATGCATTATACATAGGCTAATAGGGCATTCAAAACTATAATAAGATCAGCACCTGCAGAGTTACGTCAGATATAAATCTATTTAATACACGGATGAACTAGGGGCTCGCTGTTTTTTGTGTAATTGAATCTATTTGACAGATAAAATATAATGAAAAAGTTAAAGGTCAAACTGTGTACTCGATTTTGGCAGATTTTCTTGATATTCCCATTTATTTGCAACAAGAAACAGCGGGAGTCTTAAATAAATTGGCTACGATTTCCAAGGACCGGATTTAGATTGGATTTAAGAGGGTTCTTCTGAAAGTCAGGAAATTACTAATTGAGCTCAACAGAGCAGCTGTTATAGAAATAAACTGATGTAATTTGGTAAAAGGATGGATAAATCATGAACATGATGTCCCTTGGGTGAAGTACAACATGTTCCTGTTTCAACATTTCAATCAGATCTGAGGGACAAGTTGTTATCCACCTATCATTTCCCTCTGATTTTAAGGATAACTTATGCGTACGGTTTGGTTTAGGGGTAGGGTTAATATAACATTTCCAGGCAGGAATGTTGTTCCAGGATCAACAAATGATGTCTTACTTGGCAAAATCATGGTGACCATGTTCCCTGATTCCAGTAGTTTGGTCCATTTTAATCAGTGGTTTTGTCAAAGAAGCTGTACAAAGCTCCAGCTGTAAAATGAAAAGATTGCCGTCATTCTGAGGGTTAATGTCAATAGCAGTCTCATTATGCATACCACAAAGATAAATCGTGGCCAGTAATAATCCACTATTGGCTTTGGTTCAAAAACGGCAGAGCAGATTACATCTAATTTATGGTATTAGAGTCATTAATGCAAATCAGAGATGGATGCACTTATGCATTCTGATCTTGTTGACTGTGGGTGTAGTGTATCCCATTAACGTTACTGTCACCGAGACTTACATTATGCTATCTTTACTGCTACAGAAAAAAAAAAATTGTTATTGACCATATCTGCGGAAGACAAATATTATTTACTACTATTAATATTATTGAGGCTCTTATATTATTATTAGTGCTGTCAAATCATGATTAATTGTATATAACATAAAAGTTTGTGTTTATATAATGCATGTGTGTGTGTGTGTGCATGTGTGTGTATATATTATTATATATTAGATTAGATTATTATACATATACATATACACACACACATATCATACCGGTTAAAAGTTTGGAAACATTACTGTTAAGTATGCTTTTGAAAGAAGTCTCTTGTGCTCATCAAGCATGCATTTATTTGATCAAAAATACAGAAAAAAACAGCAATACTGTGAAATATTATTACAATTTTAAATAATAATGGTTTAAATAATCATGTGACACAGTTTCCAGTAATGGTGCTGAAAATTCAGCTTTGATCACAGGAATAAATGATATTTTAAAGTATATTAAAAACTATTATTTTAAATTGTAATAATATTTCACAATATTACAGTTTTTCTGTATTTTTAATCAAATAAATGCAGACTTGATGAACAAAAGAGACTCCAAACTTTTGACTGCATATATGTATATATATATATATATATATATATATATATAACAAGGGGTTAAATTAAGCACCATAAAACAATATATATATATATATATATGCTCAACAGTCAACACACACACACACACACACACACATATATATTATATAAAGACAAATTTTTATGTTATATGCGATTAATCGATTGGACAGCCCTAATTAATATTATAAATGTACTATTCATCATTAACAACAACTAAAATGTAAAACAAAATAAAGAATTGAAGTTTGGAAAAGCTCACATCAAAGAATGTTTTCATATGTGCAGTTGTTCGTCTCTGCACAGCGAGGGTTATTAAAGTATATTCGGCAGACAACCCTTGACAGCATTTTCCTCAGGGTCAAACCCCTTGAATCCCTGAGCAACATCTTTACTGAAGGTAGTGTGAGGTGTAAACATCTCTCCTCACTGCTTGTGTTGAAGTCAAAGTGAGTGTTTTAGTCATAAATTTGATTCTGTGCATTTATCCCTCTGTGAATAATTGCATGGCACATAAATCAGACATTTTCAGAGAAGAGTTTGTTTTATGACCTGTGGAGGTGAGGGGAATGTTGATGAGCCATCGTGACCCACTGAAGGACAGAGATGGCAGTGGCAGTGGCAGGTGCTTCTTGTTGTTGATGACTCAAATAAAGTTATTCAGGCTTTACAAATCCGTTTCAGTCGCTCCTCCTTTGTAGAGTTACAGCTGCCGAGCTCGGAATGCTTCATAGTATAAATCAATAGAAAGCTGCCTCAATCAATAAGCTATTTGGGATTAAGTTCTGTCAGTGTCCTCTCTCTGGAGCTGGACTGGCACAGGTTACATAAAAAAAAAAAAAAGCTTCCTCTCACAAATATGTGATAGCAAATGTATTAGTGAGAGAGTGTTCTGTGCTTTTTGGCTTGCTTTTTTACATCTTTCACCAAAAGCTATGTTTCTATCCAAAGTTGCAAATTTAACTTATGCATAAAACATTTGCAAATAAAACAGCGTTTCCATCCGTGAGTCGAAGAGAACAAAATTGTCACTTAGAACACAATATCACTGAGAAAAATGGAAGCTGATGCAGTAGAAGCCACTGTATATAATATAGGCCTATGATTTTACTTCTCAGAGCGCGCAGATGAAATGCAATACTCTGATGACAGATTTTGTCCTTGGACACTGAGTCCGAAATTTTCGTATGCGTTTTTTCGTATTCGTCATTCGGTTCGCTTTAAACACCTCTCAGAATGGTTACGGATGCAAAAAACACAGAAAATCGAACCCGATCCGAATTTTTTTATGAAAGTTTCGGAGGCAGTGTGTAAACGTGATTGACACAACATGAGGTCTTTTTTTTTTTTTTTACGTGCGAAAATTTCAGGCGACAATTTGAGACTCAGGGCCGTATTTTAACAATCTGAAACGCAAGTATCAAGCGCGAAACGCAAGTAACTTTGTGGGCGGGTCTCGGGCGCTGTTGCTATTATACTGGCAGGATAAATGACTTGCGCCAGACGCAAATCTAAAATGGGTTGGTCTGAAGTAGCTTCATTACTCATAGGTGTGGTTTGGGCGTAACGTGAAATAAACCAATCAGATCGTCATCTCACATTCTCTTTAAGAGCAGGCGCGCTTGTTCCATGGCGGAAGGCTATTATAACGGCGGATTCGCCAGGAGCAGTTCACAGCCGAGGAGACCGACGTTCTCGTCAGGGCCGTAAAACACGGAGAAGTGACGTTGTATGGGGACGGGAGAAACCCACCCAAATTAGCTTCAGTTAAGCAGGCATATAATAATTTGGGTAAATGTGTAAGCTAGATTTATGCATATTTTTTCACATCTTCATGGACACAACAATGATTTCCCTCGTGTGTTAATATTTTTCCTTGTAATAATGTATGATTTGCAAAAATGAAAACTGCTGCTTCTGTGTAGATGAGAGAAGCAAAGTGTATGCGCGTTGTGCACACCTTACATTGATTATGGCCAAGCATGCGCCCTTAAAATAGCATATGAATAACATGCGCAACGCGCCACTGACTTTAGGTTCTTCCTGGTCAGTGGCGGAATTGTTTTCTAAACCTGCAAAATAGCACCAGGGAACGTTTGCGCCGGAACACGCCTCCTCTTTTTGCTGAACCACCCCCGAGAGCGCAAGTTCACTCCTTAGTTTACCGGCGTGCGTCTGTGGAGGGAAAAGTCCGCTGTGTGTCGGGTACAAAATAGGAATGATACATGCGTCGGTGTACAAAGTCAATTGCGCTGGGTGCAAGATAGGGCCCTCAGTGTGCAATCCATCAGGCCTTTCAGAACAACCAAAACAGCATTTCAGATGCTGTGCAACAGGATCGGTCCGCTGGTTGGTCCAGTTATGCCGCCCAATCGTAGTCACATGTCTTTTTTGATGCGCATTGAGGAATTTATTTGGTAAATGTGTTTCCATCGTAGTTTATGCGCATGTTTTCTTATCGGGTAAAATATGTATCCGACTCAGTTGAGCGCATACTGTACGTTTTTTATGCGCATTTTTCGAATTTATGCGATATCATATAATGCGCACTAAAACAGATTGAAAAAAGCTACTGTCTCAGATGGATGATGTCTTGGCATATGGGTTTAAGTTTTCAGATATTCATTTATAAATAACAATTTCTAAAATTGTGTACATTTTTCAGTTAAAGCTACACTGTAATTTTTAAGTTGATTCTTAGCAAAAAACACTTTGTTCTTTCAAAATGATATGTGCTCATTAATGTGTAATTACGTCTACCAACTAATCAAGTATTCTCGTAAGCGTAGAATCTGCCATTTAGAATACATACGAGTGAGTCGCTCGAATGGCGGCAGCCATGTTTCGCCTCCATCTTGAAAATACATGTGCCAAAGAGGGACATACCTGGAAATTCAAGCTTCGCCTTTCGCGTTTTTACACTCAGTGGCGCCGTGGCGAGTGCGAGGGGGAGATTACTCGCAACTGCCGGCAGATTTGAAGTAATACGGCCACCGTAGGAGCCCTCGGAAGGGGAGGGGCTGCAAGTAATATTCAGTTGGTAGTCATAAACAATTTCACCGCTAGATGGAAGAAAATCCTACACAGTGTAGCTTTAAACCCTGATGGGAAAAACAGGCGTAAGGCAGTGTGATAGTTTTGACTGGTTTAAGTTGAGCTGGTCTCTCAGCCTGAACAAACTGGTATTTAGCTAGTTTAGTTCAAAATAGACTCGCCTGACCACCTTTAGCACCTGTGTTATATTTGTGAACAGAGCTTGATAGACATACATATTCCCCAATTCAATTCTATTGAATATATTACATCTTAATATTACTCTCAGTTTTTCTTATTCTTAATTATTGGAAAAATTCGAAATCTGTGTTTCAGATTGGTTCAAATCGGTAATTCATCTCTTAGAACTATACATTAAAAGAACCATAAGTCATGTGTTTCTGGAATCGGGCTGCGCTACACCGGTCACACTGTGTGTTTCGACTGCTAAGCTATGCCAACAAAAACACAGCACTTGGCTAGGATCCAACCCATTTTAGTTTGAGCTGAATTATAAAGCTTTTCAGTCAGCATGTTTGTATTGCTACCTGAAAAACAATGCTAAAGTGTTATGATAAACACTCTTTAGAATATACTGGCAACTGAGATCCCTCATTAGCGTCCAATTCATGAGACAAAACGCTGTACGCACCACTGTTGTCTCTAGAGTTCAGTGGTGCAAACACATAACTGTCACTTCTGAACGTATTTTTTAATGTTTGATTCTGGCATTAAACACCCCTTGTGTTTGTTATGCAATTGGTGAAAGCTAAAAGTCTGTGCATTTCACACTAATTCTCAGTGGAACCTGTGCTGTGATAGTCATAAGCATGTGTGAGACTTCATTTAAAAATATTACATTATATAATTTTTTTATTTATTTATGTCTCACCCCCTTCCGCCCAATTTTTTTAACTCGTTTTCCGTATTACATGGACTGAGAAATTAACGTTTATTTCCGCTGGATGACGCAAAATGTGTTTCAGCTGCAGGGCTTTCCTTAAAAAAAGAGATAGGCCAATACTTCAGCATTTGTGTATCCTGACCCACAGACAGTCTGATCGACAGAGGGTTATTAACAGAACATCGTAAGAGTCGGTTTATCACTGAAAATTGTACCATAATATGTCTAGTCTTTAAACAGCATTATGATCAAAATGTTCTGATAAAAAACAAAAGTCGACACCATTATGACTAAAAGTTTGCTAAGCAGTATTTCCTACTAAAGCAAAGCGGTATTTGACTCTGGTAAGTGTTGTCATTATGGGAATTGAAATTTTCCATCCTATTTGGAAAAAGGAAAAACAAAAGCCTTTTTTTCTGTGTTTTCTCTATAGTCAGGTAGCACCAATTTACTCTTTTTTTTCCCGCCTTTCTACTGTATAGGCAGCCAAGTTTTATTGAAAGCTCAATGTGCCAGCAGTGAAGTACCCCTTTAATGCTTTAATTAATTAAATTTATTTTTTGTTTTATTCATCTCTTCATCGCTTTTGTTTTGTTTTGTTTTGTTGTTCTTCATCTGTGAAATGAAGTGCACTGCTAAAGAGGTCATGGAAAAATACAACAAATTCAGTTCAATATAGCACTTGCTTTGCCACTTAGTTAAGACCACACAATAGAAAGTGCATGGGATCTCGATTGAATTTCACTTCTGATGTAATAGGCCCAGACACAAATCATGAAGTTACCCTCTTAGCACCACATTCATACAAAGGTTGACCCCATTCATTAGATAAAGGTTGCCATAATAATTGGGCCTATAATTAGAACTCGCAGGCATTCTTTAACGGTGAAGGATCTCTCAATGATGTTGACCGTCTATTAAAATAGCTGTAATGCTGGCTTTGGCCTATAATAAAGAGGCTTATTTCATCCACAGTATATTAATTACAAAGCAATGCATCTCTGCAAAAATGTGCCTTCAGTTTTATTTTTCTCCTTTTTTCCAAGGCAACCGAGACAAATTAAAGAGACCTATTAGGTGACTTCAAGAGATAGAATCAGCACAATCAATTTCCTCCAGCGCTTACCCAGTTAAACACACACACACACACACGCGCGCGTGCACACAGTCTCTGGGCCCTATTTTAACGATCTGAAACGCAAGTATCAAACGCGAAATGCAAGTAACTTTGTAGGCGGGCCCGACCCAAATCTAAAATGTGTTGGTCTGAAGTAGCTTCATTACTCATAGGTGTGGTTTGGGCGTAACGTGAAATAAACCAATCAGAGCATCATCTCACATTCCCTTTAAGAGCAGGCGCGCTTGTTCCATGGCGGATTGCTATTATAATGGTGGATTCGCCAGGAGCGGTTCACAGCCGAGGAGACCGACGTTCTCGTCAGGGCCGTAAAACACAGAGAAGTGACACAGATGAGTGACATGCGCCCTTAAAATAGCATCTGAATAATGCGCCACTGACTTTAGACTAGGTTTTTCCTGGTCTGTGGCGGAATTGTTTTCTGAAACTGCAAAATAGCACCAGGGAACGTTTGCGCCGGAACACGCCTCCTCTTTTCGCTGAACCGCCCCCGGGAGCGCAAGTTCATTCCCTAATTTACCGACGTGCGTCTGTGGAGGGAAAAGTCCGCTGTGCATCGGGTGCAAAATAGGAATGATACATGCGTCGGTGTACAAAGTCAATTGCGCTGAGTGCAAGATAGGGCCCTCTGTCTCTCTCACTGCAAAAAATACTCTTTCCATATGCAAGCAATTTTCAAACTACATACACTTCATTTCATACATATTCAGCATTATCATAACTGTGAAAGTGTTTGTTTTCCACTCATCAACAGGTTAAGCAGTGCTAAACAGAGGTGGTTAGAGGAGAATATATAACACAAATGAACACCCCATAAATGTCTTATCAAGAATACTGTGTTAAATTATTATTATATAAATGATATTTCTCTGTAAATGTACCTCCCACTCAAATGCTTTATTTTCAAAGCATTTCTTTTGAATATCTAAATAAAGCAAGCCTCTTCTCTCACCAGTGTTTGAGACTGTCAGCACTGTCAGTGTCTTGATGACTCATGGAGCTCAAAACTACTGTATCTTCATATTCAGCGTATATATTTTCATCTTTTATTCAGCGATCTGTAGAGGACACTCGCTCTCCACGTGTCGTTCTCCAGAAACAAACCGGGGTCATTTCCAGCACTCACCGCCACATGCTGGGCTCTCTGGAGGTTCAGCACATTTGTTTTTGAGGTCAGTCGGGAGGCTATAAGAGAGACACAGGCTTTTATGTGCAGATTTTCCCTGACTTCAGCTTTTATTACACAGGCTGATACACAGTCTCTCTTTCATTGTTCCAGTGTGCTTCATGAGCATTTCAAATAATGCTATCAAAGGAGTAGAGGCTGAGACAATAATTATATAAACAGAACGATGCCAATAAAATCATATTTAAAGTAAATGCATGTGAAAATAAAAACAGGCAGGTTTGCTCTCTCTCCCATATGCACATTCACACTTCCCAGTCACTAGAGGTTGTACTATAGATGGTGGTCTCCATAGCAACCAACCCCAATTTTATGACAAGCATGAAGGGCATAATAACGACTTGCAATTTTTTTTTGTTTTTTTTTGTAAAGGCTGTCACAATTTGCTTTTTGCAGTTGTGTTAGTGTGCACACAGGTGTGTGGGTTTATGCATGTAGCATTACTGTGACCACTGAAGAGATATTTTGTTGAATTTTATATTATGCAAAACAACAATCAAGGATCGCAAATCTCATTCCGCAGCTAAAGCAATTATGTGGCCTAAGTGAGAAACAGGAGCCATGGAAACCTTAATTATCTTGAATATTCGTTTAATTAACTGATAATACATAAACATCAAAATCACTCTCTTTATTAAATCAACAGTAAATTAAATATGTATTTGGCATATCTTCTCATGTTTAACTGGGTTATCAGATAATCATCTTGAATCTGAAATCTCCTCCCATGAAGTGCAGGCAATTAAACTGAGCAAATATGTCTAGATGAAGTGACAGATTAACACAATACATGTGCAACAAATTCAGACAGCTACTTGTCTTCTATTTCATCTTTTGGCAGGGGGAAATGTTTTCTATGGAAACGAAAAAATATTTTTCAAAATGCTCCATTTTTCAACATTACATTTACGTGTTCATCTTTCTTTAGTGTGTAATGTTGCTGTTTCAGAATAAAAAAGCTCTGCAAAGCTCCAAAGCACAAAGTCACTCCAAAGGAAGTTATTCTCTATATCAGACTGTTCCTGAACTCCCAGAAACGCCTCCATTGTAGTCTTGAGTTTTGTTCCGGGAACGAAGACGTCACAATATTCCTCATTTAAATAATTCCCACCCAAGGCATATGCAAAAAAAGGTGCGAGGCCTGGTTCAGTTGTGTTAGTAGTGTGTTATCGCCATGTCCAAGAGATGCTGTTTATCCAGCCCTGTACAAGCTGTGCTTGTGAAGGTGTTTCGTGTCAATCAGCTCATGGACCTCATCTAACTCAGGCTCAAACTGATGGCATAGAGAGAACCAGAGGCCTTTTTTTATTTTTATGGATGTCAATGGAGGAGAGGCTTCTCTACACTGAAAAAAACGCTTCTGTGGGAAAACGGCTTATCATTTAATGAATCGACAGCCCATTGGCTAATCTTCAACATGTTTGCTCTTAAACATTCGTTTTGGATTGATCTATTTTTAGAGTTTAGCAGAGAAATCACGGACAGTTGCACGATATGATTCATTTTACAGCACTTCTCATTCATTTCTATGGTATCCGCAAACAGTGATTGACTGTCGCACAACTCAATGACGTCGAGGCTGTAATGTGATTGGTTATCAAGTCATTCGCTGTTACGCTTTCTCCAATGGTAGAGTCACGGACCCTCGTATCTCCCAATTATAAGACCATCTCTGCTCGCCGGTTAATGGGCGTTACATTTCCGACATGCTTTAAACGGTAGCCCAATCACAACAGACTGTGTAACATATATATTTATGATTTAATATCACTCAATCAACATGACTGCATTAGGTTACACCAACAAATGTAATTATAATAGGCCTGATTAGCCAAAAATAACAAATTTTTTAGGTAATTGCCTGTCACCGCTTTGAACCGTACTGAGTAGAAAGGCAAACATAATCATCAATCAAAACGGGTCACACTTAAAATATCATATTTCATGGAAACCGTCATCCTGCACAGTCCTTTTGGTTGCACAGAGCAAATCAGAAAGCTATTCCAGTCCAAAGTATTCAGCATTTGTGTGGGTCACTGATGTAAAGTAGAATCTGCGTACAGTTCCCGTCTATATTAATCTATCCAGGCGGAAAGAAACGTGAATACACACAACATTCAGAACAAGAGCAAGACAGGTCCAGTAGGACAGCCTATTCACTGAAGCTGTCAAACTAGCTCTGCTGTAGTACAACAGCATACGAATGTAACACAGCTTCAGTTCACGGCTGTCTTGTGGGAATGCAGTACTTAACTCTGTTGTTATTCAGGCATACATAAAGCCTTTAAAAGCTCTACTTCCACTGGCTGGTGAGGCCTGCATCTCAAATTCTATTAGAGTTACTGTGAGAAAAGGGGTGTTTCAACCACCACGAGTCATATATTCTATTCCTCCCATGGCTCTGTGTCCTACATAAGCATATTGCTATTACAGTTCAGTTGTATTACCATATTTCCATAACGCCCCCCCCATCTGGCACTGCTGGTGCATTTGTTACATTGCAATTCATGAGACTGGTGTTTTCAATTGCCTGTGACAGAGCAGTGTTAGAATTAAACTGTAGTCAATTCAAGTGCATATTAGAGAAGATCTGTGTGTTTTTCTGTCGTTATTTTTGCCTGAACTTAAGAGAGCAATTAAAATGGTTCTGCGAGTGAGCTGCACAAAGCTGGTTAATGTGTTTCTATTTGTGGATTCCAATATGCCATTTATATGAGCAAATATTTCTGCTTTACCATCAAATAAAAGGCTCGGTGACAACATGCACTTTCAAATGCACATTCAATAAATGTGTACATGGACTTTATTGAAAAACAATGGCTTCCAAGCTGTGAATTTCTATAACTTTGGTGGCCATTATACTGTAAATCAAATTTTATGGCTGTCAAAGGAATGCAGCAATAACCCAGAATTGATCTCACTGAGCCACAGTCTATTAATCTGCTCTCAAGTCACTGTCACTCAAGTTGTCTCACTCTTAAAGGGATAGTTCACCCAAAATGAAAATAATTATAGTTATGTGTATGTATGTTAAGGAATTAAGAACGATCAAGGAGGATTGTTGGATATATACAAAATTAAGTTGGAGGGTGTTTGACCAATCTAAAGCCATATACTATATAACAATTCAATTAGGTAACACTTTATTTTGTGACGTTTCAATGTAATTACACAAATAAGTAATATTAATTAACTACATGTACTTACTATAGTGTTAAGGTTTGGTTTAGGTTTAGTTGATTGTAATTATGCATAATTTACTATTATTACTATGGTAAAGTACATGTAACAGGTGTGGCTATCACCTTAAAGGCACACTGTGGAGAAATTGTGAGTCGCTGTGGAATACTTGCACTGTCGTAAATGCAAGTATTCCACAGCAAAGCTAGCTAGACATATGTGGAAATTATTGGACTGGTCTAATTATCAGCAATGGATGAATGAACAGCATGTAAAAAAAATGACATACTACAAGCAAGCGCAACAACATACAACATAGAATGCAAACAAGTTTACAAATAAGAGATTTATTTACTGGCCACTTCATGCGTTTTCTCAGATCGGATTTCTGATTTATCAAAACGATTCTATTTACACCTGGTCACATAAATGTGTTTTTGCGAAACGGATTTAAATCCGATCTTCAATTCTCGCGCTATATGCAGATTTAATGGAGTGCACGTCACCGAAAGCAACAGATATGAACTGCATTTTATTGATCATCAGCTAAAATTTCAAAATCAAAGACAGCAATAAGCGAGAGCATTAACAGCCCTGGTAAGATCATTTTGTTTCTTTACTTTTAATGATGATGATTGTGTGTTAAGCATCTGCGACTTACTTTCACTTTGATTTGTGATAGTTTGCACGTTGGCTTGATGAATCGATGCTCAGCTGCGGTAATGCGTGTTCCAGTAGCGTCGTGTTATCTGGCAATAACATATAGACTATAACACGCTCTCACATGTTTTTTTATTTATTTTTTTAACATTTTTGGGAGGAGTACAATTTACATATGTGGTTTCAACAACCAGATGCACACTTGTCCAGTTTCGTCTGGAATGCGTCTCAGATCTCCTCTTGAAGTGGTTTGAGCGGTCGGATTCAAATCTGTCTTGAATGCGTTTCGGAGCGCATGTACACCTGGTCTTTTCACGATCAGATATCTATCCGATCTGAGAAAACGCATGAAGTGGCCAGGAGTAAACAGCCCCCATGACAAAAACTTACGCACGAAAGCCGAAAACAAACGCTGGTTGGCCTCTCACGTCCATAGACAGTATATAAACGCTCACGTCCAAATTTGAGGAAGTGGTGGGGGAAGTGACGTATGCCGTAAAGCAGTCGAATTTTGTAGTTCTTTTTGTGCTCGGGTACCTACCCGAACCCCGAAGTTACGCAGTGCCAGTAAAAGCGATACAGACCCCGTCAGGCTATGGCAAACGTGTCATTCAACCTATTGTAAGTCGATGTACCATCACAAGAGTCTTGGAAATATATTATGAAGGTTGAAAAGCTACATAGTGTTCCTTTAAAATAAAATTTTACCATAAAATGTTTTAACACAAAGATAGACGAGTAACTAACAGAACTGAATACCATTAATGGATAGATAAATAAATAAAGGGCATAAGATACATATAACATTAAGTTGGATATTGCTATGGCAGAGTTGCACTATCTATGAAAAACGTAATCTCTTTAATAAGGTGAAAAACCATATTAAGCATCCAACAAATACATGAAAGATCATTTATTAACTGGCATCAGCTATGCAACATCCAGTTCAAAGATTAGAATATATATATATTTATATACTGACAATATACACCAATGCCAAGGTCTCTGGAAAGAGGTTCAGTTAAGACATTTACATTCCTTGTGGTTGAATGCGCAGTCTGGCTGTGCTGACGTCTTCCACTGGCTGTTCTGGGAAACAACACAGTGGGAAAGGATCTGGAATCAGTTTCAACAGACTCGTACAGAAAGTGCTGTGGACGGCTGATCTGCCCGAGCTCAAAAGAGTCCTAGCAATCTGGATCCTGCAGATGAATCCCTGCTGTGGATGCAGAATAACCTTAACAATCTGGACCACAAAGATACCTTTAAGTGAAGGTTTGCTCGCTGGAGCTTAACCTGGTTTCACTTGTGTCCGTATTGTCTTCTGCCTCTCAGGGCCAGAGACTCAGAACTTGGTCAGTCTGCTTTTGTCTCTCTGAAATGGAGACTCAGGATGTGTTGTATTGGTTGTCGTCTCACCGGAAGAAGGCTCAGAATGTAGCATATTTGTTATTGTATCTTTCCTCAGTGTCAGCTGAAAGACAATTATCCCTTTCCAGTGAGGAGGAGATTGCAATTTGGTGATTTTCTATTCTGGTGCTGTGATTGGCTGTTGACATCTTTCCCCTACGGAACCGCTATCAATGCACTGAACACACAACATGGTGGAAAAAGACTGAACTATCAAGCATGCATTCATTTGCAGTTAACAGCTGCATTTGTGTAAACAGTTGCTGTCATTAGGAACACTAATTTCTCTAGTATGAAGTGGATGATGAGTAGCATTAACGTTTTAAATATAGTTATGAATGGATTTGGATGGGTATTTCTGTCTCTTTGTTTTAGCCACTACTTCTGGGGTCTACTATCATTACTATCATTACTATCCAGGGGTCCTAATGATTTTTTTTTATAGCAGTACGTGGACCAATGAGAAATCCTATCGGGGTTGTCTAGCTGATTAAATGACTAAAAAGCAACATTAAAAGATCATTAAAGTTTATGGCTCTCACATCTCATTTGAACATCCAAGGGCATTCTTTAAAATATAATTTTTTTGTGTCCAACAGAAAGTTGTACGCTATTGGAGCAATATGAGGGTGAGTAAGGGGCTGTTTACATGACACCCTTTTCAACTAAAATCAGAAAACTTTGTATGCCTTGTAAACTTTTGAAAATGGGTTTCAAAGTGCACATTATTGAAAACAACAGCATTATTGTATCTATGTAAACTACAAAAAACGGTGACGTCATGCGCATGTGTATTATGTGTTCAGTCTATGGGCGCGTAGTGTATCTTTATAAAGTTACATCGCCATCTACTGGCCTGGCAGCAGAATACAGTGTTTTTAATCATCCTTGCAGATCCGTGTGAGCGGGGATTGTTTTGAAAACATTGTCGTCTGTACGCAACAAACGCAAAGGAAAAACCTTTCCATTTTTAGTACATCGTCGTCATTTAAACATACCCTAAATAATGACGGGATTTTCATTTTTAGGTGAACTATTCAGTGAGAACATTTGTGCCTATACTGTATGGCTGAAACATCCTTTTCATAGCATTTTTCTCAACACTCCAGAAATATATTGCAGTCTGTAACTGATCTCAGAGGATGTGAGAAGACTTTCAATATTTCATCGAGCGAGTAACCGTAGTGTCTAAAAAGTGAATTTCAAGACACATAGGTCACTTACTGTGGAGTCATATCACATATCACAGAGGAAACGAACAGAGGAATACTTTGAGGCTTGCGATCGAGGGAATACAATAGCAGACAGATGCTTTATCTGCAAATTTGACACTAAATCAATATTTGCTGCTTAGAAAATAACAGTTGAGCCACATAGTCAGACACTGGAGAGATGGGTGGATATGTAAAACCAGTCAGTCCGATAGTAGCGGCAGGTCAAGCAGGAATACTAGCAAATCTCCCCCTGAAAACAGCCCTTAAGTCTACCTGACATTAAATCCTTGGCTATTAGGCTGGTTGGGTTCTGTGCTGGCTCTACTCTACTAAAATGTCATGCTTTGCAGAGGCTTTAAGTTCATTCTCTCAGTCTGAGTGCTCATTTAAGGACTTTACTTTTCATTAAAGCCTCAGAAAGACTGAACCACACCGCCTCTGACCAAACATGGCTCATCTTCGGAAAGAGCGTTGAAAGGTTCTAGAAAGAGTCTGATGTTGTGATCGTACACACTCCCTCGTGATGGTCTTCTCTGCGAGGGTTTGTGATTGAGAGCGGTGCAATAGTGTAATAATGGAGTGTATATTACCCTCGAGCGTAACATGGTTTAAGCCACAGAGCTAAGAGCTTTTCTCTGTTTCTTTTGAGTGAGGGTCTCCATCTCCCTCATGGACAGCCAGATCTATCTCCCAGCCTGGCATTCTGCTCTGAAGCCATGGAGCCATTTTCTCTCTGGCACTATTGCTGATTGATGGGATTGTTTGGAGTCACATTTGTATACCTTGGCTGAGATCTACGATGTGAACAAACTACTTTACAGTGGGACATACTTCACCTCTGACATGATAGAGAGAACTCAGATGACATTTAAGTTACTCAATTAGTCATTAGGGCCCGAGCACAGATGGTGTGAGGGCCCTGTTGGAATTGCTGTGTTTCTTCTTCATCTTCTTCTTCATCTCCAAAGTGAATCGCATTTTTGAGGGCCTAAACATGCTGGAAAACTCACAAATCTTTGCACAGGCCTCTTTGCACAGAACTGGCGAAAATTTACACCTGATATGGGTTACAGAATTAGGTGTGGCAAAATGACTTGATAGCGCCAGCTATAAAGGTTCATTAAGTGCGCCTTCCGCAACGTTTCACTTAAGTGTACGAAATTCAGTACATACATGTAATGTTCCAATACGTACAAAAAAATCCTAAATGCAACAGTAAGTCAGCCATTTTGATTGCGATTTTTGTACAGTTTTGCCATTTCAGGCGTCATACTTTAACAATCTCCTCCTACAGTTTTAATCGGATCATCTTCAAATTTGGTGAGTGTAATTATAAGGCCTTTGCGATGCTAAATTGCCAAGATCTTGAGTTTTCATCGAAGGGTGTGTCCCTGGCAGCCTGACAAATTCCGATGTTTCACCATGAAACAGGAAGTTGCTGTAATTCAGGCAAACAATGTCCAAACTTCACACGTTTGATAAGAGTTCTGTCGTGAACACATGTTCATGCCCACATTCAGTTATAGACATAGCGCCACCTGCTGGCAACAGGAAGTGAAATGGCTAACTGTTATGGACTCCTAGCAACATATTAAATAGTGTCAGCAAGTGTGCTGGCAACATGCTAGAAACATGTTAAAACATGCTAGCAACACTTCACTCAGTGCTAAAGCATGTTATTAATGCAATGTAACAGGGATGGTTGGGGAAAGACCTGGCAACTTACCCTGGAAAAATCATCGGTTACACTTAATTTCGATGGTCCACTTTAGACATTCTACTAACTCTAATAACTTTGCAACTACATGTCAACTAACTCTCATTAGAGTATTAGTAGACTGTTAGGTTAGGGTTAGGTGTTAGGATTCGGGTTAGTAGAATAATTGACATTTTGCAAAGTTACTTAGGCCCTGTTTACACCTGGTAGATGCGTTTTGGTCAGTCAGATCACAAGTAGACGAGGGAGACACATTCCTGTTCACACCTGGCATCTCTTTTGTCCACTTTCATCCACTTCTGTCCTGATTTGTTCGAGGGGAGAGTCTATGGGCATGTAAATGTATGTGTTTTTTCAGATTTTTTTAATCTAATGGACAAAATAAGCTCACGCAATTTACATATGAACGCGCCCGGAGGCGACGGAAAAACACACAGAGCTTTAGTTTCTGCTTTGATAGCCTCGAACCAAGCTGAATGTGGTGAGTGTGTGTTAGAAATCAGGAATGATGAGATACGATATGATGCTTGATACGTTTTTTGTCTTCCAACCAAACTTGTGTCTTCAGTCGACAAAGTTTAAATCCCGTCTGGTTAGAGCTCTTCCCATAATGTTCATGCATTAGATCAGTAGGCGGAGAGTAGGCTTATTTTTTGGCTGTTTGATCACATTCGCTCACATGAGCGTTTACACTACGAAAGCAATGCGTTTTTGACTACCCCTGGAAGTGATCGAAAGTGGACAAGCTCAAAACGTTTTAGACCCAGTTTACACCTGTATATCATCGTCCATTTGTGATCTAATCGACCAAAACACATCTTAAATCCAGGTGTAAAAAGGGCCTTATAGTCAGTAGAATGCCTGTTGGAAGCATCAAAATAAAAGTGTTAGCGAATTTACAAACAGCTCCAGAAAAGGCATTATCAAGGGACTGTGCTCAATATAATTATTATTTTTCTAGCATTCAGGTAAAACTGAACCAGTCAGATTTCTCTGCACTTAAGACCTCAATAATTTTTGCCCAAATGTCATTGCTGAACATACAACAGCATGCAGGGATGTGGGGCAGTAAATAGTGAAATTTACATAATGGGGTCATAAAAGGCTCTTTCCACGTTTATCTGTCTTCCTCAATAATTCATTCGGCACTCTAGAGACAGGCCTATTTTGCATACAGTTTTGGTTTATGGATTGCTTTTGATAGACACCGACTGCATCAAACACTCATATTGCCATCACACAGATAATAATTTTCATTTCTTTTAATTTCACACAGATTTAATTTCTATGCATCTGTTTTTTTTCTAGCTTCATTTGTTTTGCATTCATTCGGAGCTTGATCTCTTTAATTAGTAAGCCTGCTCATCTTTATGCTTGTGTTAAAAGCTGCTATAATGTGCCAAACTTATAGATCTGTTAGGAATGCGTCCTACATACTCCAGAAATGGTTCGCTATTTCTAATTAATAAAACAAATTCACTTGTGCTTGAAAAATCTGTTAAAGCGAGCAAATTTATTTTTGGTCAACTTCTTGATACCAAAATGCTCCATTAACCTGTGATGAGAACACAGTTTAGCTAAACAAATGCTGCTTAGGTAAAAATCAAACTTCTGAAAGAGGTTTTTGATAAAAACAACTTCATAATCACTGCAAGTATTGATTTGATGCAGCTTTTATACACTATACCTCCCTCCACTACTCAAGGCGCTTGCCCATCCTCCTTTTCTTCTGAGCTATTTGCATTGTGTCATTACAGACGCCTGCACAGATAAATGTCAATATTCTTTCTCATGAAAACTGCTGGCTCTGAAAAAGGGAGTCATTTAACAAGGGTAGTTATGAAAGCCATTGAATGAAAGTGTAAGAAAATTTCTTTGCAACTCATTCATTCTTTCTCTCAACTTTCTTTGCAAAATGTTTTTCTCCCATTCTTGGCTCTGAATCAATTCGTCCATAAATCTGATCTCATGGCCCGCGTGGCAGAAGAATTTACATCACAATATCAGTGTGGCTACGGGCATGAAATTTACTAACAACTTCGGTTTTAAGTACTGTATGCTTTGCAAAATAATATTACTACATTGTTTATATAGTCTTACTTTGAATAAATAAATAAATAATTTTTAGGATGAGTCTGAAACGATGTAGAATATGTTACCTCCCTTTAGAATAAATATGTTTTACTTCAAAGATTCAAATGTGTTTTTGATGCCTGATTCTAATTTGCATATCTAACAATGTAAACACCAACAATGAATATTGTGCTCACCGTGCATGAGAGCATAATCAGATGTTCAAAAAGGCAGATAAACAGGTCACATAACAATTTAGTGGCCTGAACAAGCAGCATCGAGTATAACATCAACATTTAAATGGGTCATATGATGTTATTTTAAAAGTTCATTATTTTGTTTATTGGGTGTAATAGAATAGGTTAAAATGCTTTAATGTTCAAAAAACACATACTGATGATTATTGCAGCTCCTCTATTCCCAGTCTGTCTGAAACGTGCTGAGCTCTGAGTGCTCTGATTGGTCAGCTGACCCAGTGCGTTGTGATTGGCCAATCACCTCAAGCATGTCAGAATATTTAACGCCCCTTATCATAATCGCAAGCTTCAGCTTCCAAGGCTTCTAAAGCATTTGTAAACACACAGTTAATAATGATGTTGGTTTTACCGTATCAGTCGATTTCTGAAAAAAGTGGATCATCAAGCCGATTGATCAGAACTAACTTAGCAAGCAGAGAGTTTCACAGTGGTAAGTAGTCTTTGTAAATCATCTGTGTTGAACTCTCTGAGGTTCAGGAAGATGTTCTCTGTAAAATGTGCTGTACACAAGAACACTTTGGGGTTGTACTGCTCAGGAACAGCTTTATAAATAATTCCTAACCTCTGAAAACACACAGTGTCTCCACAACATGACAATTCACTGAAGCCTCTTCTTGTCTCTTTGAGTCCGCGTTTGGGTGGGCATTATGCTAATATTTCACATTGTGGAAGTAATATCTGGACTTCCATCGAGGCGTTTTAGGCAGGTCTGGATCAGTGCCCTCTGAATAAATTCTTTTGTGTGGGAGATTATGAGCTTTGTAACGTTTTAACAGATATTACACACTAAACGAAAAAGAAAACATTAAAAAGTATCATATGACCCCTTTAAGTTATGATGTGCAGCTGGTAATTGAATTAAAAACATACATAAAACATAAAAACATACATTTTCTCACATATAAAAATCTATTGTGAGTTTAAAATAATACAGCTCCCATGTTCTCTTTTCTTTTCTTCTCTTCAGATCTAATAAACGGGGAGACGCTGATGAAGATGTGCGGAGGTGTTGTTACCTTGTGTCATGCTGTCTTTCTGAAATTAACTAAGGCGTGTGTATTTGTGTTACCCATGGGTAATATCCGAGCAGACAAACAACTTTTTAGCAAAAGAAAATATGAAATCGAATCTACTGGGCTGTAATGCACTTCCAGACTCACTATTAATCTCGTCAGCCGCAAAATTGTATTATACCACCAATTTGCCCTCTTGCTATGCCCTCTGGGAGCCATATTCAGCATTAACAGCGGCTTAAACAGAGACCTGGCGCTGAAGCAGGTCTGGGAAACACATGTATTGCCAAATGCACATGCCAAAACTGTACTAAACTGAGGAATATGCACTACCTGATGCTGTACATATACAGTATGTTCTCTTCACTGAATGCTTGCCAATCTTCAGTCTCAAGCCTCACATCGTTCAGCAATGAACAATCAAAAAATTGCTTTTTGTTTATTTGTATTTATAAGTCTCAAAAAAAGATTCCGTATTCCTCAAAATAAATAAAAACAGTGAAACGCAAACTCAGAATATCACGCAAACATGCAATAATTAAATTATAATTACACTATACTTTATGTATTAAATCTCACTTATTAACCTGTCTTTGCTGCTGACCTTCGATGATCCAATTCAACCATAGTAATATGCAAAAATTGTTTTAGATAAACATCACATTAGTGTTTCTTTTTTATTCATGAGGTAAGAGGTTTTTCCCCTTAAGACTACAACATGCATAAGCAATGCTTTAATCGTTTGTTTCTGCTTCTTCTTCACATGTCTTTTGATCAGGAGATTCTGCACTCTTTCATAAGATGTGTAATGGCACAAGTGAAAACACGGAAAGCCGGAAAATTCCGTCAGTGTCGGGGAAAGAGTTACTGGTGTGCTTTCCATCTGTTGATGTGAAGCTAAAGCACTTTTTGTAAGTTGTTCTGATCCTATTTCACAAGCTTCGGTCCCTGTGTTTTATTTCAGCTCCCCTAAATATCTGTGATCTACTCTGCCCTTTTAAAATACACGATTATGTCATCTCTCTCCCTGTTTTCCAATGCCAGTATTCCAATGAATCCAAAACCATTAATTAAAAAAAATTAAAAAGTCCCCCTAACAAGACTATAGTTTCTGCTCAGCACCTTAAATGTGTAAATGTAAAAATGTAATTTAATATTGCCATGACAATACTGAAATGTGATTAGTTTTAGTGAATCTTTTTTTAACCACTATGTACTTTTAGGCTTCGGCATATTACATATGACCTTTTCATGAGCGTCATCATGATAATATCAAAGGTAATGGCAAACATGAAGGCGTCTGGCCTTTGATGGTGGGCTGTGTAAATGCACGAACAGTGACCAGATAATTATGATTAAAATCAGTGGCGTGGACTAGTGGATAACGTGAACTCCGTGACCCAAGTTCAGATCCATCCTGGTGTATTTTAATGTTAACATACACTAAGTAAAAGTTGGGGATCAGTAAATTAAATTATACATTTATTCAGCAAAGATATCAAAAGTGTTTGTAAAGACATTCATAATCTTACAAAAGATTTATATTTCAAACAAATGCTGTTCTTTTGAAATTTCTATTCAATAAAATAATCCTGGATTATATATAGTATACAAAATATATGGTTTTCAACATAATATGTTTTTGAAGACACACAATGTTTGTGAAGGATCATGTAAAACTGAAGACTGGAGTAATGATGCTGAAAATTCAGCTTTGATCACAGGAATAAATGACATTTTAAAATAATATTTCACAATCTATTGTTTTCACTGTTTTTTGAATAAATGCTGGTTGGTAAGAGACGTTTTTCAAAAATATTTTAAAAATCATATTTGTCAGTTTATATATATATTTGTCAGTTTATATATATATAAATTAAAATAAAGAATAGCAACTATAGAAACAAATCTGATGATTGCACATACAATGAGTCAGTCCTAAACTATATCAATCACGGTAATATTGAAATCAAACACAAAGCAAAAGCTTCTGCTACTTTTCCATGATATAATGTCAGTTTCAAATAGACTATGTCAATTTTAAACATTTATTTATACTACATATACATTTTGTATCATGGCAGTTTCTCAGGTAATTACTAGGCTAAAACAAAGAGTGTGATTTACATTAACCATGTGATTTCTAAACTGGGGTCATCTGCAGTAGCTCTCGTTCACATGCGTAGTCTGTTTTGAGACTTAAAAGCACGCAGCGTTCATTCGCCTTGCTCACTGCTCTCCCCAGATGTTCAACCATATGTGCAACATCACTAAAGTACGAGTAAAACCTTTGGATTTCACAGTATTAAACCTGTGTCATCCCCAATCTACAGCTCTTCCACTCTGCTGCAAGAGATTACAGCTAATGGCCAAACTGCCATCTGTCTGCTAAGAGCTGAAAAATAACAGATTCAAGAGAGATTAAACAGAGATTTCAAAATGCGAGCATGTATATCAGCAGTATATCAGGTAGGACGGTTGTTCAATTAAATATACACCGGTAAGATTTAAAAAATGTTTCTTATGCTCACATAGGATGCATTTATTGCATAAAAAAATAAAAGCAGTAATATTGAGATACATTTTTTTTTTGGGGGGGGGATTCTTTGATGAATAAAACATTCAAAAGAACAGCATTTATTTGAAAAATAAATCTTTAGTAACATTATAAATGTCTTTACTGTTTTGATCAAGTTAACAAATCCTTGCTGAATAAATGTATTAATTTCTTTCAAAAATAAAATAAAATAAAACGTACTGACTATAAACTTTTGAATATTAGTGTATTTACACTGATCAAGAAGCCTAAAGTTGCTGTATTCAACTTCAAGATTTAAAAAGTTATCATGTTTAATTAAACCAAGTTTTCTATTTCTAGTTTTCTAAGTATAAGGTACAAGCTGGGGTGTTTAGTTGTGCATAAATTAACTTCACATACAAATATTCTGTTTTGTATTTTTAGAGGATGAAAGGATGACCGAATCATTCAATGTTTCCATTATGCAAACACAAAAAAGAGATAAGCTTCCATTACTGACTTACTCTTACAATGCAAAATCATACTCTTCATATATACGGATCAGAGACAGGAGTACATACATATGATTTCAATCTGCACTTTTTAGTTACAAAATCAGGAGAATTAAGGTTATTGCTGACGTCATGGTTAAACAATATAATGTTTCCTCTGTCTCCTCTTGCACACAAGGATGTAATCGTAATGTAATCGTAATCTTAATTCCTTCGGCAAAAGATATACCAGTGAGTGTTGATTAAATATTAGTTGTGAGGCACCATCTGCCTTTCCTCCAGATTAAACAAAGCATGTTGATATAAAACCAGCCTTGAAAACTCTCTAATGCAAAACGTAAAGGCCAGTGAAATCGTCATCATTCAGCACAGTCACATTCACGTAGTGTAAAAACGCAGCGCTTCTGGGTTGTACGACAGAACGCAGGCTCACTATTGGCCGATGCTGGTCATGTGTGTGATGCTGGCCAATAGTGAGCCTACGTTCTGACGTACAACCCAGAAGCGCTGCGCTGATACACTACGTTGTAAGCTCACGCTCAATCGGCCCAAAGTCCGGCATCCGAGCAGCGCGGAGGTCTCTTCGTGTTACTGTCTTTTCTCGAGACAAAGAATTTTTTGTTTAAATGTAATACATTTAAATATGTATTTTCTCGTTATTTCGACTCCATAAATGAAAAGGTTTTAATGATATCTGTGCATCATTAAATGTGAGCGAATGTTTGACTATTCTTTTTAACTCTTTAATGAAAATAATGTCAAAGTCAGTTAGAATAATCAAATGTAACAATTTATTATGTCAGGTAAATGTATCATGCCAATTTCATTATCAATTCAAATCAATACAAAACATCAAATGCTCTGGAATAAAGAGAAGAGATGCGAACCCGACATTATACATGAAGCTGAGAGTCTCACTCTCAGCCTCACGGGCTAATCTGAAATACAGAAAGGCCCCGAACCCTTTGCTACATTCCATTATATAGACAGAACCTCTTTCACATGGAAACGTGCTAACAATGGAAATTTGCATTCAGAGGTTACACCTTTTGGGGGTATGAGACCATTTGCCACTCCCTTCCTTTGTGTGTCAGTTATCTCTAAACTCTTGAAAGCCTTATTACCTTTTGTTTTACTTATTTGGAAATGAGACATTTGTACCAGTCGCACTGAGACATTTCAAATGATACTAAATATGTATAATACTCGATGATAATTATTCACATTAAACTATATATTTTCTTGGGTGAAGTCAGGTGATCATCTGAGCATGAGAGAGAGGGGGTGAGGGGAGAGGGAAAGAGATGTAGATTAGGATGACTTGGAGGTGAGACTTTTGTCTCAAATGGTGAGTTCAAATGGTAATTTCCAGCAAGGTCCTGTCTTCAACCAGACTGTCCGGCATTTTCTAATTTCTCAATTCTTACAACGTTAACTCACTCAGAGGCCCACACAGAAGAAAATGAAGAGTTGAATTAAGTCGTTATTTTTGTTTGTTTTTTGCGCACAAAAAGTATTCTCGTTGCTTGATAAACTTAAGGTTGAGCCACTGTAGTCACTTGGACTATTTTAATGATGTCTTTACTAACTTTCTGGGATGGCAGATATCGATTACCTTGCAGCCTATGGAGGAGTGAGACAGCTCTCAGATTTCATCAAAAATATCTTAATTTGTGTTCCGAAGATGAACTAAAGTCTTTACGAGAGTAATTACTGACAGAATTTTCATTTTTGGGTGAACTAACCCTTTAACTTCCCCACTTAATAACATGTTTTTATAAGGCATTTCTTTTCATAGTCTAGTCATGACATTTGTGTGTTTTTGTTTCAATGAAGATGGCTGGAAACATAAAGATTTACAGAACTCAACCGTTTGGTTTTGATTACATGTACCGACCAATGTGTGTTGATAAATGTGTAAATTCAGTTTTCTAAAAAAAAACCTAGTCTAAAGTCAGTGGTGCGTTGCGCATGTTATTCAGATGCTATTTTAAGGGCGCATGCTTGGCCATAATGTAGCGTGTGCACAACGCGCATACACTTTGCTTCTCTCATCTACACACAGACGCAGCAGTTGCCATTTTTAGAAAACCATACATTATTACAAGGAAAAATATTAACACATGAGGGAAATCATTGTTGTGTCCATGAAGATGTGAAAAAATATGCATAAATCTAGCTTACACATTTACCCAAATTATTATACGCCTGTTTAACTGAAGCTAATTTGGGTGGGTTTCTCCCGTCCCCATACAACGTCACTTCTCTGTGTTTTATGGCCCTGACGAGAACGTCGGTCTTCTCGGCTGTGAATCTCTCCTGGCGAATCCGCCGTTATAATAGCAATCCGCCATGGAACAAGCACGCCTGCTCTTAAAGGGAATGTGAGATGTTGCTCTGATTGGTTTATTTCACGTTACGCCCAAACCACACCTATGAGTAATGAAGCTACTTCAGACCAACCCATTTTAGATTTGCGTCGGGCGCAAGAGTCATTTATCCGCTGGTATAATAGCAACAGCGCCCGAGACCCGCCCACAAAGTTACTTGCGTTTCGCTTTTGATGCTTGCGTTTCAGATCGTTAAAATAGGGCCCAATAAGTCAATAACCGAGAGTGTTTCCAAATTCCTTGTCAATGTAATGTCTTCTTCAAATATTTAAAATGAAATGATCTGTATCATGACACTGTTGTGCTAAAAAGAAAAAAAATATTTTGTCAATCATTTTTATTATTTTAATTTTCTGCATCATTTATAACAGACAAACAAAAATACTTTATAATGAATTTGTCTTGGCCTATGTGAAATAAATCATTTGAAAGAGAGCTGCTGTGAGAAACCTTTGAGCTGACCTGATAAGCTTAACTTCCTAGCTTGTCTATGAAAGCATGTAGACTGATTTTTATGTGAAGGATTCGGGTCGTTTTTGCCAGGAAAAAGCATGTGACGTTTACGCTCCCGAGAGCCTCTCTTCCGTTCAGTGACACGTGAAATTAATTCTTAATGTTCAGGATAATGCTGAAAGAGCCATTCTGTGCTGTAATGTCAGTGTATGGTATGCAAAGAAAAGGACGGCGTTGATTCAAACTATAATCTCACATAGCCAGATCTATATAGTCTATAGTCTCAAATATACTTTATAATCAAACTATCATAACAGTGTAATTTTAATCACGTCATCTGTCGTCACAATGCCGGTGAATTGCAGAGCTGGTGTAAACGGATCCACATCGCTATGATCAGATGCTTTCTTAACTTCTGTTTTCTCACCGCTGTTATTTTTTGTTGTACAAAACAACGGCCACCGGTGTCACTAATAACAAGGGTTTCTGAATTCTACATACAGCCCTTTTAAAGATTGGCTCACAGATGAACTTCAGTGAAGTGCATGAAGAAAGGATGTATATGCTTTGGATTTTAAATCCTGGCCTTTCTTCTCTACTTTAAGCCCCTGAAACTGTGCCATCTCTGCTTAATCAGGAGGAATTGGCCCAGAATGGTCCCATTGTTTCTGTGTTCTCCTGATGAATCTGAAGGGAAAGCAGGAAATTGAACTGCACATTTCTGTTGTGCAAGCAAATCCATCAAAATAAGCTTTGTTTGGGTGCATATAAAACCAAAGGCTGTATTGAAGGTATTTGCTGCTGGACATTTAGGCCTCAACATTCTTCTTCATGTCTATAGATATAGATAATATAATATAGCTCAACAGATTGTATGTGGCATATACTGTAGGTGAGAGCTAGGCTAGTAATCACACAGGCTCTATCTCACTAACTAAGCTGATATCGCCAATATTTGTGTTAGTTTAGTCCTTGATGTTAAAAATTACAACATCATAATATTTATGCTATAGCTGTTGGGTAAATAAGTGAACAAAACTAGACTGGCATTATATTATAGCATTACTGCATTCAATATATATAATGAAGGTAGATTTTCCCCAAAAGACTGAACTATGGTCTTAGGAGAAGGGAGAAGTTTAATGTATTGTGATTTTTAGGGATGTCCCGATCAAGTGTTTTGTGCCCCCCATATCTCTCTCTCTCTCTCTCTCTCTCTCTCTTTATATATATATATATATATATATATATATATATATGTATAGGCACTGTATAAAGACATTAGTAGATGTAAACATCTGTTGGTCTGTATGTAAACAATGGCAGACATTGGTACAATGGTAGGTCACAATTATGAATTTGGGACTACTGATATAAACTATAAACTTGTATTTTATATGTATGAATGCCAATCTGTCAGTCAAGTCTGAAGCAAGGCGCAACACATTATAGCAATGTCGTCTCACAGAGTCTGAATTTTCAATATTTGCTGTTTCAATACTTCTTTTGTGTTCGATAATTGTTTTTCTGTTTAAGGAAGGCAAAAGTTTTTTTGTGTAGTCAAGACTTTAGTTACGTGCAGAAACTGACTTTCCAAAATAAATCAACCCTGAAAGATATTCACTGCAGTAAAATATGTGACAAAGCATATTATGTCATTTTTTTGAAGGTTTTTCGGTAACACTTGAAGGGGTGTGCATAAGACTGACATGACACCTTCATAATCATGACATGCACGTCCTGAATATGAAGGAGGTTTTATGCATGTTTATGACAACTGTCATTAAGTGTCATTTGCTCAATTATGACATTTTTTATGCAAATATGACATTGTTTGAGATGTTTTTGTTATGACAACTTGACATAAACCAATACATCATAACCTGTCAGTGTCTTTGTCATGACAACTTGACATTACCAAGACAACATAACAATATATATCATAAATATGTAATAAACATGACATAGCAGATTAATCATCAAATTTAAGAAACTACTTGGCTTTATGGGTTAACATTACATTATATTTCTTTCTTTTTTTTCAGTGGTACAAATTGAATTTGTCATTAAAATGACATTAGGTGTTAATACTCTGTCAAATTATTTTATATAAGCGTCATGAATATTTTTGTTGACCTCAACTACAGTGATACGAATTTATTTTTTTCATTAAAATGTCATTAAGTTTTAATACTGTCAAATTATTTTATAACTAATACTGGAATACAGAAATATATTCATGACACAGTTATAATGGCCTCATGACAGCCAATGTCAAAACCAACCACATGACAGTTTAATGTAATGTTAACCCATAAAGCTAAGTAGTTTCTTAAGTTTGATAATTAATCTGCTATGTCATGTTTATGACACATTTATGACAGGGTTTAAAGGACAAATCCAGTGAAAAATGAACCTGGGGTTAATTAACACATGGTTACCGAGTCGATCGTTCCCTGCGATGCGTTTTCATGAAAATCGAATGTAAAGAGTTTTATCTTTAAAAACAGATTAGCTCATAACACTAGTATATGGGGCACAGAGTAAGTAAAAGTAAATCGCTAGTTAATACCACTAACAATGCTCAAAATAGCCTCACACTAACACGGTAGCATAATGAGGGTCCTTACATGCAAACCGAAGCATTGAGAACTTTGTAAGTGTACAGACAGTTTAATAAGAAGATACTTTATAAAGACAGTACATTACGCGTTGACATGCAGGATCCATCTTGGAAAACAGTCTCAACTAATCGAGCCACGAACGCCGTGCTACGTTATATTTCACAAACGTAATTCCTATCAACAAGCTCACTTAGCACGGCGTTCGTGACTCGATTAGTCAAGACTGTTTTCCAAGATGGATCCTGCATGTAAACGCGTAATGTACTGTCTTTATAAAGTATCTTCTTATTAAACTGTCTGTACACTTACAAAGTTCTCAATGCTTCGGTTTGCATGTAAGGACCCTCATTATGCAACCGTGTTAGTGTGAGGCTATTTTGAGCATTGTTAGTGGTATTAACTAGCGATTTATTTTTACTTACTCTGTGCCCCATATACTAGTGTTATGAGCTAATCTGTTTTTAAAGATAAAACTCTATACATTCGATTTTCATGAAAACGCATCGCAGGGAACGATCGACTCGGTAACCATGTGTTAATTAACCCCAGGTTCATTTTTCACTGGATTTGTCCTTTAAGTTAAGTTGGCATAACAAAGACATCTCAAACAATGTCATTTTGCATAAAAAATGTCATAATTGAGCGAATGACACTTAATGACAGTTGTCATAATAAAACCTCCTTCATATTCAGGACATGTGCTAGTCATGATTATGAAGGTGTCATGTCAGTCTTATGCACACCCCTTCAAGTAAAGTGTTGCCGGTTTTTCTATACATGTATTTCACTCTAACATGAACAGCAGCATTTGACTGTAAATCTTACCTTCCAGCAGTTTACATGCAATTGCGATTAAAGCTCAAATACAGAATCCTACAACCAGATGGATTATAACAAGTACATTACATGAATTCAGCTGCTGATCGTACTGACAGAAGGATTTCAGTGCACACCATATCAGTGAAGTGAAGATTGCAAAACAATGAGGAATCAGCTCAGCGTCAGAAGAGATGGTGTTTGAAATCTATCTATTCCACCCAGCCAGAGATAGCAGAGAGGACGTGAGGACAGAGCTTATTGGCCCGGAGGATTGGAGGTCAATGGCTCATATGTACCTTGCATTACAGTGATAGATAGTTTCATATGCACTAACCCCTTAAAGCTAAACGGAAATTGAAATATATGAGATATATCATGATTTATTTCCATGCTGCCTTAAACATTTCTTCATTTCCTTTTGCAATATGCATGGCATATTGTATTACCTGATGATGCTGCTACATGTGAATCAGAATTTGATCATGTCCAATATTTCAGCTTTATGGCGAGAGCAGGTTTTGCAATCCTCTTTATATGAATCTGTGTACTGCGCTTCTCTCCAGGCAAACAGGTTCTGAAACTTCGAACATTAGCTTTTATTTCCGTCATCAAAAAATGAGCAGATTCTTTTGCCCTCTAGAAGTGGAGCAAAGCCAATCTAGTATCTTTATGACCCCTGTCTCAGCCTCAGTCCATCTGTGTGAATGTGTCTCAACTGACCGGAGTGTTTTGGAGTTGCATCACCCCCATATGTGCATAAAAAACACACCTTTCACAGTTCAGATGGCAGCGGTTTAACTTCGGTTCCAGCCCGCATGTTTCTGCAACGGGTGAATAATACTGTCCGATGCTGCTTCTGCTGAGAATGCTGATTATCCTCAGTGATCAGTGAAGGATGGTCAATTATACTATAATTCATGCCCCACGGTAAATTGCCTCTTTACAGCATTATGCTGCAGAGGAGCATATGTGGCATTAAAGACTCAACACTTCCCTATCTCTACCTGCCCTTCAGACATCTCTGCTCAGATGAAGAAGCGTCATTTCCAGCTCAACCGTGTGAAACTGGAGCTTCTTGTAAACCATCATATGACCAAGACAGTCTAAACAAGACAGCCAGGAACCTAAGGGTAATGTTTGATGACAGACTGAGCTTTTCCACACACATTTCAACAAAAGCCCTATTTGGACGGAATTAACTTTACAAGGGTAGATGGAGTAATGTCATTTTACCACAGGACGTCTGTAATATTAATGGCCAATTCGCACGGGATAAGATATCTCAGTAAAACTAGCAGAAGTGGGAGAGTAACTCGATTTGCGCATCGCCGTCACTCCTGTCGTCATGTGTGAATTACGTTGCGTCCTGATATCACGTGTGCAAACACATATAACCTATATTTATATATATAAAACAGTTATGTCCGGTCGAACGATGTATTAATTCACTTCAGATTGGATTGTGTTGGTAAAAGGCACTTACCTAACGCTAAAAGATGTTTCGTGCCTCTAACACGTGCTATCGATCTTCTTTCTGATCTGAATGGGGTGTGGAAAACACTTGAGTTTTGCACACACACTCGTCCCGGCGTCTAGAACGCAACTGATGCTTTTTCAAGCGTCTCCATACTTTAAAAACAGCGGAAAACTACTTTTAAATAGAAAATGATGAAATATTTCCGTACATATTTACAGCGGGTGCACGGGATTAGTATTACCTGAGGTCATTTTTCCAGACCTTTTTACTGAAGGTAAAAGTTGCCGTCATTTTTACTGACATTGTCCGTAATGATTACTGAGATGGCACATTCAGACAGGACTAAAATCACAGAGAAGCTCTGGTAATTATTACTTTACCCCTCCTCTCCATGTTAAACTAGGCTAAAGGCAGGTTCGCGCTTTACAGAACCAGGAAAACCAGACCCTTCCTGTCAGGATACAGAGCACAGCTCCTTGTCATTTTAAGACTGGACTTCTTCAATGCTGCCAGGTCTTCCAGCCAGCACGACTAAATCTGTAGATGATCCAGCAAATCGAGTCTTCAATCAGCCAAAGAGAACCACTGTCACACATCTCCTGATTTCACTCCACTGGCTCCCAGAATTAAATTTAAGGTTTTGATGCTGGCTTCCAGGAGCTCCACTGGAACAGAACCTCCCTACCTTATATGACTCCTACAAGTAAATGCTCCCTCCCACCGGCTGCGGTCACTGAACGAGCAACACCTTATTGTTACTTCAGAACAAGGTGCAAAATCACTCTCCAAAACCTTCATGCTCTCTGCTCCTCTCTGGTGGAATGAGCTGCCAGTCTCCATCCGAACGGCTAAACACATCACATATTTCTCAAGAACCAGCTAAAGACACACTTCTCCTGCAAGCACTTAACCACCACACACTCTTAAACCACACACACACACACACACACACACACACACACAACCCTTCTATTTTTATTCTAGGTTGTTCAGTCAATTACATAGTTGATAGAACTTTTGCAGACATTAGAAAAAGAAAGTCTTTTCTTTTAAATATCAACATAAAATATCATCAATCAAACTAATTTTTCTGAAGTGTTTAGAGTTAGAAGTAATTTAGAGACATCAAGGCAATTTCATGCATTCATTTTTCATGCTTTCCCTTAATGGATAAAACTTGATTTTCTTTGAGGAATTATCATCAATGGACATAAACAGTACTCCCAATTATAGAATGACTCATTATCTCAGTGAAAAATCTCTTTCTTTTTTCATATTTAAATACATGAATATCAGGAAAAAATATAATATAAATAATTTGTTTCCTATTAAATTATATTTATATATTATTTTATTTCAATATTTGTATTATTGATATTATTGTACTCATATTATTAATTTATTATACTTTAATATAATATTTTTTATTATATTATTATACAATTTTATACTATTATTATTTTTATACTATTACTATATTATTTAGTATACTTTAATATAATAATTTATTTATTATACTATACATTTTTAAATGTATAAAAAGTATAAAAAATGTACATATATTATAACTGTAAAGACTTTGTCACGTAAGCATAATGACAGAGATGTAAATGCATTAATATGTTAATATGATCATTACATCACTCTAAATCATCATTTGTAGAGGTTAAACTACTGTATAACATTTTCTGTTGCATGCGACTCCTCTATTTAACTTATTTCTCTGCGCTCTGAGTAATCTCTTCTTCTCTTTTCTTCTGCTTCTGCCCTCCGTCCTCTCTGTATGCAGCAGAGCTGTATGTCTGCTGGATCCTACACTTTGATCTGCAGAGAGAAAGCAAAAGAGCCTGCTCGCTGAGGGCAAAGTCACACTAACACATTACTCGCTCATTGGTGATAAGGAGGCTTTATGCCATTTTGTCCAAAATGCTTTCATTAACATCACTATTTCCCCCAGCTCCTGTATTCTTTTGGCCGCTAGCATCCACTGCCAAGTCTTTATCTTCTCAGGGACAAGTGGGAAAAGCTATCTTGCGTGGGGGGAAAAAATGGTGCTTTATTAGTCCCATTAGCCCTCATTTGACTACCCAACCTTGGTTGCATGCCAAGTTTGGTACTTTCACACTCAGAATAGTGGAGAAACATGATGAAGAAACATTGTAAGCCTATGAATTCATGTGAAAAGTGAAAGAGTCTGGTGTCTTTTCACTTCTCAGTATCCCTCTATGAGCTCAGAGGAACATTTTAATTTGATGTGGGTAAAATTACAGCAAGATTTACAATTATCAAACCAAACATATTGAGCTTGGAAGGCATACCCCATATTTGTGGCTAAATATAGGCAGAGATGGAATATTCAAAATTAAAATCCACAGCCCTGTTTGCCTTAGAAACCACCAGGCCTGACTTAAAGGGTTAAATGACTGCTTTGCTTTTGATTAGCTAAATAAGATGACCTGGATATTGCCTGCAGTCGTGCGGCAGAGAGGGCAGCTCAGACGCTAATAGGCACTTTCCATAAAAATGGAAAAATTAGGGCCTGAAACTCTTTAAAAATGTCATTTCGCCATTTCACTGTCAAAGGTAATTTCACTGACCCCGTTTCAACTTTAAAAAGGGCGAATGAATGAGGTGCTTTGCCTTCGAAAAATGTTCATTGTGAATTGAACTAAATGTTATATCAGCAATTTTATTTTTTTATGTACTCTATCGGAAGTGCAAATAGCCCGCCTTGTTGGCAGAGGGTATTCACACTAACTCCGCCCACTGACGTCTGGTTGGGCCACACACATTCATGAGTGAGTAATTAGGGTGAGTATGCATGAATGAGGAGAAATTAATGGCAGAATTTTAATTTTTGGGTTAACTAACCATTTAATGTACAACAACACTGAGGTGCAAATAAAATCTGCCACTATTTATAAGTATAAAGCATCTACTATTTACACTAATTGCATAGAATATACTGCTATTTTTACATAGGCTTAGTGTGAAAAGAATCTATAGCTATTTTAACTTAGAATAAATAGCATCAATTGCAAATAGCCGCTGCCTTATTTTATATGAGGTTTGCAACCAATGTGACCAATGTTTTTCTTACAATGACTCACAGGTTTACATTGTAACAGGTTTGAATAGTTGAAAGAGTCCGAATGCTGTGCATTCTTTGGTGTTACAGTTTTACCAAACGTTTAATTTTTTTAAATGGTGGCAATCACACATTTCTAACATTTCTGAAATCTGTGATTTTTCCCCTTCCACCCTGCATAAACGTCATAAATTGGATACCAAATGTCTCGGAATAGGTAATAAACAAGCATTCCTTTGCCACACTCATGACAGCACTGTAGTCAAGTCAAGCAAGTCACATTTATTTATATAGCGCTTTTTACAATAAAGATTGTTTCAAAGCAGCTTTACAGTAATAACAGGAGAATAATACAAAAAAGCGTTACAGTCCAGCTTAAGTAAGTTCAGTGATGGTTCATTTTTGTTTTAAAAAAAGTTATTAATTTAGTTCATTTATATATATATATAGCCACTCCGGAGTAAACCGTGATGTCATCGTCCAGCTCAGTTCAGATCTTGTATAATAGTGTCAATGCAGGCAGATTAATATTATTGTTGAAAATTAAATTAAATGTTAAATTTAATGTCCCCAACTAAGAAAGCCAAGCCAATGGCAGCAAAGTTGTTAAGAGGCGACAGTGGCAAGGAACCAAAACTCCATCAGGAGACAGAATGGAGAAAATAACCTTGGGAGAACCCAGGCTCAGTCGCTCAGTTCTCCTCTGGCCAATGAACAAACACTGTATGATTATGATTCAGGCAGCATTACGGGTCAGAAGTCAGATTGGTTTGGAACAATCACAATATTATCCAGTTCCATCTGGTTGAAGATCGGAGTCACGCCGGCATGGAGAGGATCAGTGCTGATGGTACTGTATGTGATCAGTACTGTAAATGTAGCTTGGCATCTTGTTTTAATGTACAGTGAAGTTTTCTCAAAGTCTTAATTTGTATTGGGAGCAGAGAGCTGAAGGCTCATCACAATATGACGAGTTGGAAAGCCTACGTGAGCGACACTGTGTAGCTAAAGGACAGCCGCTCATTAGGCAACTGAAGACAGTTGAAAGAGGAGACTAGATGGTGCAGACCGACCTATTTTTGTGTTTCAGCACTTGAGGTATGAGCCTCCGGTTTGCCGCATCAGCAGATCTGTCACATCCACTGAGAAAGCACTCTGTCTCCAGACAGATCCATGACATTCTCACACGCTAATGAGCCATCAAATCCACAGCTGATTAGACAGAGCCTTCAGACGTGTTTCTGAAGAAATGCCATTCAAGACCATGTAAAGTTGAGACGTTGTTCTCATCGCAGTGGTCTTACATGTGGAATTGGAGATGTTGATCACAGTTCTGTTTACATCAAGTAAACCATCACACAAAAAATGAAAATTCTGTCATCATTTACTCACCCTCATGGCCAAGTCCAAACCTGTGCGATTTTATTTCTTCCGGGCATCATAAAAGAAAATATTTTGAAGTATTTTCTACTTTTATCCATATTATGAAAGTCCCAATGTTGTGTGAAATTAATCCAGACTTCGGAAGCAACTCGATCATTTTGAATGAACATAAACAGAAGAATTCACTCATTCATTGATCAATGCATACAGACTACATCAAATATAGTGACATCAACCTCAAACGTACTAACGTCAACTAACAATTGGTTCAATTGGTTCTTGAACATCATGTGACCAAACATTAAGAAATTTGAGGTTTGTGTCTCCATATTTCTTGTAGTCTTTCCATGCATACACCAATCAATTTTTAGTTTTGATATGAGAGTTGCTAAAATTAAATAAATAATGACTGTTTTTACTTTTAGTACATTATTATCGTCCCAGTTATGCTCAGTTTTGGTTTCTTTATCAGTCTGTTTAGTCTTTTCCCGCCACTAATCAGTTACCATGGATATTCATTTAATCATCACAGCTGTTCATCACTATGTGTATTTAAGTTCCTCACCTTCACTCATTGTTTGGTCCGGTATTGTTTGTGTATATGGCACACTGTTTTGAGTTGTTGGCTTATATTTAATAAAGACTGTTGATATTTATACCACCTTCTTCTTCATCCTTGTACTTAACCGTTACAATTAGCTTTGAGGCTATCGCTTCTAAATGAAACTTTTATCACATATACACTAAATTTGAAATTCACTGTCTTTATCTTAAGGGAAAACAGCTATTGATGACTCATCTTAATGTCATCATGGCCCTTTTTTGTGACACAAACTAAAGGATATTGACTAAAAAGAAAAGAAAAAAACACTTTTTGATATGTCTTTCCTGTTTAAATCGGAAATATGTCAACACAAGACAGAAAACTGCGCTCATCAAGCCAATTTTATGGGGTCTTTAAAGATTAGGATGCGAGCACCTATTGGGTTTAGCTGGCAGGGCTTGGTATGGCCTGGAAATTGTTCACTGAGGGGGAAAATGACGGTCAGTTTCCCGCTGTCAAGCTATCGGGAAGGAGAGCAGAAAAAACACACCCAGGCCAAGGCTCATGCTGGCACTAGCACACAGAACAGAACCGAGAGAAAAATGCACAGAGCAAGAGAGAGAGGGAGAAGATGAGAGGTGGGACGCAGGCTAAAAATATGGATGAAAACACACTGTCATTGCTGGAGATCATTGCCCTATTTCTCATAGGGTTTGTATTATAGGTTTTAAGACTGTATGCTATACTTATATGTGAATTGACCATTGACATAATTTTGTGGGTGTAATAGCCAATTTGGTGGCAACCTGCTGGAATTCAATAACACCCCTTCCTTTTGCACAGTTTACTCAAATCTTCCATGGAGAAATCCATATTGACTGACAGAAGACTTAAAACACAGGCCTCTTGTTCATTTCCACTTTAATGAACAACCAGAGCGTCAGTGCCTTGCATCAGGAGTAGGGCTGCACAATATATCGAAATATCGCAAATGTATACTGTATATCGCAAAATGCATATCGCAATGCAATAACTGGGGTCATGAACAAAAGACAGAGAAAATCACTCACTGCTCTTGGCTGAATAACTTTTGTAGCTTTAATAAGAATCAGTAAATATTTAATTCATACAGTGAAAACTAAGTAGTGTTTTATTTTTACATTTGATTATTCAGTTTCTGTTGTTAAATAAACCTAATGTAGGCCTTCCTGAAACCCTAAACCCCGTGATTTACACTGATGTTAAAATAACACTTCTTATGCTACAGTAAAACACTGATGTTCACTTTCAGAAGTTGTAGGGATGTTTTCTTGTCACAAAAAGAATGTGAAACGTGTATGTAGGTTCTATAATTTTTTTTAAGTATTTAAGTTTATTTTACACACTTTAAGCATTATCGTTACGCATATCGAATATCGCATTATTTAATAAATTATTGCATTTTGCAATTTTCTTCAATATCGTGCAGCCCTAGTCAGGAGCTGTGCGGTTTACACTCCTGAATGAGGGGAGAAGCTAAAAGATGAGCTCATGGAAATAAAAAATAAGTATGATTGGTGTCCAAGCGGCTGACCTAATGAAGTCTCAGTCGGGCCACTGACATGATTGATTGAGGTAATTTCCTTCCTTTATGAGTGGGTGAAGAGAAACAAGTGTCCTGGAGCAAAATTCATGAGCCACCACAGTGAAATCTGACAGCATGTCATCTCTTCAGATGGAAGATGCGTCAACCCACTGGTGAAACAAAAGTGAATGTGATGTGATATATCCCCTAAAGTAAGTCTTTCATAAATACCCATTAGAGGAAAAGAAAATTAGTCATACAACTTTTCTCATATGCCTTATTTTACAGAGAAAATAGACAATTAAAGTAAGATGTACAAAAGAGTAAATAACATCATTCCACCTAAATTCACACCTGTTATCAGAGTTGGGCGTAACATGCATTACGTGAGTTACGTAATTAAAAATAAAAACAGTGAAATGAAAACTCAGAATATTATGCAAACCTGCAATAATAAAATATGTTGAATAATACATACTTTATGCATTTAATCTCACTTTAGTGTATTTACTGCTGACCTTCAAACATCCAATTCAACCATACTAATAAGCAAAAATGACTTTAGTTAAACATCACATCTGCGTTCAACTTTTTGTTTTTATTGCTTTATTGTTTTTGTTTTTATTGCTGAATTAGGAGTGTTGAACTTTCTTCTATCATTTCACTTTTACTGTGAAAGGCCCAATACATTCCATAAAAAGTAACTAAGTAATGCAATTAGTTACTTTTTTTAGGGAGTAAAACAATATTGTAGCGCATTACTTTTAAAAGTAACTTTGCGAATAACACTAGTACTTCCTAATATAACAGGCATCCTGTCTTTTTTGCTTTTTGGTCTAAATGTATACATAAAACAGCTTAAATTGCTCAATTATTAAGGCACTCTCTGTCTCTGATTTGCATTAATGTAACCTAAATGTTGGTAAAAACCAGTCATTTCCAAAAAAAATTCTGTTGTTGTTTCGATTGAGTTGTTTCCACCTGATTTTTTATTTTATTTTTTTACGGTTTTTGTCTCCCTGGACAAATAATTTCAAAAACCTGCCAATTTTAAAAAGCTGTCCTTCATTTTCAAAACAGATGATGTCTCAACTGGCCTGTCTGAACTTCGGCCTTTTGTTCATTTGTGAAGAAACTGCGTGGTGATTTTGTGCATTGAGCACATTACTGTATGTAACCCCTTTTGGTAACACTTTATAATAACTGCACGCTATTAATCATTAGTTAAGTAGTAAACAGTTAATTCATAATTTATAAAGCATTAATAGACATTAATAGGCAGTTTATAAATACAACTATAAATGCTTTATTATTGATTTAGAAGCATCTCTATAATGTTTAATAATTGTATTTTCATACTTTATTAATGATCAATTTATCATTTCTAAATGAAGTATAGCATTATTTACAAACCAGTTATTTAGGAGTTGTCAGTGATTGCCAGAATATTCCATCAATGTCAGGGAAAGAGTTAAAATGTGTTAATAAATGTGTCAACCAATGTAAAAATAAAGCTGTATAATTTAACATGCTTTACACAGTCGCTTTAGACTCAGGGGTTAGTTAGGCAACAAACAGCGCATGCATATTTCACTCCAAAACATAAATCACCCAATAAACTGCGGCTACAAGCATGCAGCCTTCATGCATACTTACTGTCTGCTTTGCAACAATTTATATTTGGAAAAAACAAAACTTTGTATGTACGCCATGTACATTCAGAAGTACTGAAGACATTTTAGATTTTATTTATCTTAAAATACATTTCTAAAGTGCTGTAAGAGTACTTCAGAAATAATATAACCCCAGTCAGTCTTTAAAATCAATACACATTTTAATTAATTGATCAAAACCGTAGAAGCCTTTATTAAATACCTTTTCACAGAGAAAGAATACAGCACCATTGTCAAGATCCATTCATTTTTTGGTTAAATACCTCTTTTAAAGAGTGACAAGTCAGAATTTCCTTTTGTATGCCAACCACATGCTTTCCATACAGCACATAATCTTCAGAAACATTCTTCGCAGATCATTTACATATCAATAAAATAGTTTTTTTTTGTGCCACATACAGTATGGAGCCTATTTCAAAGATTTTTTTTTTCAAAGACTTGAGTTAGACTTTTAATTTGTCATCTATGTGAGTAAAGAAAATGTGCACACCACTGAGCATTACCCATAATCTCATCCTCGAGAGTGTGTCTTCGCCAGAAACCATCATGAGTCAGCCATCAAAGGTATAAGAGAGTTATTCATCCTCCGGGCATCTTTCCTCCTCAGCTGGACTCCATGCAAAAATAATCAACTAACAAATCAGTCACTTCTAATGAAGGATTAAATCAGACTGAGCAGAGAGTACATGTTGCTAGAGAAAAACATTAGGATGCAGTAATGGCTACTTGTCCACCAGGGAGTTTCATTTCTGACAACAATTCAGCATGTTATTTACTGCTCATGATCAACAGATTTTTGCTGGAAACGCCAGATCTTTCTGGAGGAAGACAGCAGGGGTGAGGAGCCTACACATGCTCAGCAAACTGATGCTGGAAACTGTGTGCAAATATTAGCACATGGAAACAATAAATGCCAGGGTTTAAAAAATAATACTGCATTGTGATTTGATAATAGTGACTGAATGAAGCTCCCATTTCTGGTATCTATTTTTGCCATGCAACACCATATACCGGTACTACTTCAGATAATCTGTTTAATATCATGCACATTTTCCAATCTGCTACACCAGTAAAAATGTATACATGCCATAACAACAATGTTTAAAGCCAAGAATCCTTGAATGAGCGTTGCAAATTTGCATCTCCATCTCGTGTTTCTCCAGAACTCTAAACGCAAATACAAATGAATATGTCAGACATCAAATTGTGAAATCATATCTCAGCTCCTGTATATTACCATTGATTCCACAGACATTTTTCTATTCACATTGTTCTAGTATTTGTGAAATTCTAATACTAATACTAAAACCTAACCATAACATTCATAGCAAAAACAATACACTAAAATACAACATCACAGTTATGAAGGCCAGCAACACAATGTACAAATAAATTTCATGTGTATCTGAATAAATCTGGAATGTCACTCATCGTACAGAAATGCCGGAAGGTTAATGCGAGTTAAGGTGAAATATATTTTTTCTTTTTTTTCTTTTTTTAAAGCAAATCAGTGCTTTTATACGCTGCATCTAACTTTGAGAAAGTAATATATATAGGCTAGCATATGTTTCTTTTAACCTCTTGTGGACAGGATTTTGAAAGCCAAATATTCACTATAGGTGTATACTGTTTCATGAAAGAATAAATGTGTACACATGAGGAATATTAGAAATATATTATCCACTTAAAAGGCTAAATGTACCATAGCATGTGGTGTGTTGGATTGTCTGGACTGCTTGTAGGCTAATTACTGAAATTATGAATCATAATGAATCATAATAAATAAATCATTTTGATGTAGTTATATAAACCTGGCGGCATCAGTTACATGTAAAATGAAGTATTTAAGGCAGTGAATTTTCATATTCATGACTGTATTCTTATTTTAGTAGTCATCTGAGTGGGTGCTTTTTACATTTATTTATTACTATTATTATTTTTTTTTTTTTAAATATACAGGGCTACAGATGATTCTGAATCTCTCGTATCAGCTGTGCTGATCTGCACATATAAGATCCCAGTGGCGGGTCTGGAATATTGTCCATGTCATTCATTTCATACTTCTGGATTGTCACTTTAGTGTCTCCATTCTTACAACCTCATGATAATCAGCACTTGAGACTGTCGTGGGTGATCATCATTAGCGTAATAGGCAATTCAAATGATTTTTGGATAGATATAATCCTCTCTCTTCGTCTCACATTTCATTTTTCTCTTTCCTTGAATGAGAAAAGCAAGACTGCTATATAAACCCTAGATATTTGGCAGCAGATAAGATGCCATTAAATGACATAAAACACAGACACAGCCAGAGGACCACTTTATGGATCAGTCCCTGCATGTCTAATCATTATATAATTCAAGCCATTTTAATAATTCAAAGATGTAAATTCTTTGTTTTCCTTAAATTAGTGTATTCACTGAATCTTGTAATGTATGCTGAGACTAGCACTATAAGCTTTGTTCAGTCTCTCAATACTCTTGACTTTCAGTTGCTTTACCCACTTAATGCCTCTGACTGAAATTGTTTTCCTATAAATAAGGGGTTGGGAGTGTGTGATCTTGCTCAGTTGTTTCTATAGTAACCTGACATCATCATCATCGCACATACAGTATAAAGGTGGAGAGAAATAGTGAAACGGTAAACTTCTGATTTCTGACTGAATTGTCTGAATTGAAATGTCCATGTCTGACAGATGAAATGCAGCTTTGCAACAAAGTTCCTGTTCTAGGGGTTTTTGTTTTGATAAAATGATAACTTAAAGCTGTAACTTCTGTCATTACTGACATTGTCAGCTCCTTCTCTGTGATTACAATGTCAGGTTTAGATATACAGGTCTCGCAGGATCATTTTTTTTACCAGCTCCTATTTGGTGTTTTCAGCTCAATCACTGTACGTGTTTAGTTACATTTTGAAAAAAATCTTGATATTTACATGCATTTCTGTTTCCTACAGAGTTCCTAAAGGGACATTGTAATGGAAAGCAAAATGAGATGGGAGAAAAAATGATGTTAATTAGGGATGTTCTGAGATGATCTCAAGGATTGGTATATCGTGGGCACAAAAACTTGATCGAGACATCCCTAATGTTAATGCTTTTGCATTCCTCTGAGAAACTTTGCATTCCCTCGCAAAAAAATGTAGTTCTTTGCTAACGAATGCCAAGTTTCTCAGGGGAACACAAAACTTTTCCAAGTTGCACTCTATTTTACAGCATGTGCACTTATGAGTACTTCCCTAATAAAGTGCTATGCTCACCAAAGCTGCATTTGTTTGATCGGGGGGAAACAGAAAGAAAAGTAATATTGTGAAAACATATTACAATTTAACATAACTGTTTTTTTGTTTTTTTTGTATATATTTTAAAATTTAATTTGTTTCTGTGATGACAAAGCTGAATTTTCAGCATTACGGTCTCAAACATCATTCAAAATCTATTTCCTGATTTGGTGCTCAAGCAACATTTCATATTATTATCAATGTTGAAAAGAGTTGTTAGAGTTACAGTTCAGAAGTTCAAAAGAACAGCATTTATTAGAAATAAAACACACACACACACACACACACACACACACACACACACACACATATATATATTCAGTATATTTATTTCTGCAGTGCTGAATGCAGGACAGGAATAGATCATTGTTTACAGTCTTCAGTCTTTAATGTTTACATCATTCACACTAGTGCTGTCATGTGTGTTGTTATCTTTGAGTTATGTGGCATGTGGTGATAAAGCAGAGCACAAGTCTTCCACTAATGATGTGGGATGTGATTTCGAGTGTCACCATCATTGTATTTTGTGTGTGGAATGTAAAGGACTGTGTATGTCGGGTTGAAAATCTTCATTCGTTATAAAATGCATGTCACAGGATGTCATCTTCTTATTCAGCAGAGATATTTACTTTAAATCCTCATTTAAAAAAAAAGAAGGTGTATTTTGAAAGCAAAAAGCAACACAAAAAGCAGACGTTTGCTTACAGGAGTTCAGCCTAAGTCAGCGTGTGTTAATGCTGAAATCCTCTGAAATATTCCCAGTGTTTATTTATTCTTTCAACCTCTTCTGCTTCTTCTGTGTATGTCTTTAGTCTGGGTTCCAGCACCTTTAGACTTTGTTCAGTAGCTTCAGAGCCTCAGTTATGCGCACGCCATTGTTTTTCTTAGCAGTAAGAGTTGTCCTTCATCTTTGGTCCTTTTTTCCCAGACTACTGACATTCTTCCTCTAGAGAACTCAAATGCTTCGAAGCTTTAAATATATAGCCGGACATCTAAAGCTAAGGATTTGTTTATTTTGTTACATTATTCTGTGTTTAGAATAATAATTGATGCTGCTTTTCTAATGGTGGACCATGTAGGGTGTCAGTTATAATCGGCATTAAACGGAGAAATCTATTTTCTAAATGCATTTTATTGATCTTGTTATGAACTATTCATCCATGCACGTTTTATTGCTTTAACCTACTTATTTTAATCAATATGTCATATATTGATGTTCTGATTTATGAAATGCCCCGTATGAAAAATGGATATTCATTTTGAAATCTGCTAAAGATAGTAACATGATAAATGTGCTGCTGTGTATAGCCTCTCCTTTTATAATATTTCCAATTAGACACCGCTATAATCCACTTATTACAAAGACACAAAACTACTTCAGAATTAACCACCAATCTCATTCATATTTTCCTTACATAACTTATTTCACATGTTATTAAATGTCATCTCCTTCAGCTGTATTAGGCAACACACGTCTGTGGGAAAGAGATTGTCCCTTCAATAATAATGCGGGCCCCTAAGCCCAAGGCTGAAGACAGTGTCAAACCATCACATGTGCCATTACTGGCTCTCAAACCTGCCTATTCATCATCCCAATGCCTCATAATCATCACAAACGGACTCTTCCATCCCTCACTCTTGACACAACAGCCATTCTGATGGAACCTGAATCCTGTCAAGCACTGAATGGGTTTTACCTCTGTCAGCACTCTCATCATGTACATATGTGTTTTATCATATGCCTGTCTGCCCTGCTGAAAAATCCAGTATAATCCTGTATGAATTCCATGTCGGTCCAGGCTGGTTTATGCTGGTTAGAGCTGGTCAAGCTGGTTGACCATCATTGACCAGCTGTTCCACCAGCACTACCGCTTCCCATGCTGGGCACCAGTAAACCAGCAAACCCATGCTGGTCCCATGCATGCAAAACATACTTTATGCTGCTGACCAGTAATGCTGGATTTTTCAGCAGGGTTTCAATCTGTCAGTCAGTCAATCTAGCAACCACAAGTATCTATCTATCTATAAATTACAGAAACGTCTGTCTGTCTGTGTGTCTGTGTGTGTGTGTGTCTGTTAACCGCAAATCTCTCGAACCGTTAGTCCGATGGATTTCAAATTCGACAGGTGTCTCGCTACGGGCACGAGTAAGTGCAGTGCCAAGTTTGACGTTGTTTATCGTTAAATATATCATTTTTAGAAGGTTGTGGTTTAAAAATAAACATTCTGACATAAACACTCAGTCAGCTACACTGTTTACTTCTGAATATTATAGTTTGGTTCCAGAAGGTGATAAATCCATTTTGATTAATTTGAGTAAAAATGTGTTTTCTTTACCAAGAAAGTGGCAAGATGAAAACCACTATTTTCTGTTTCAAACTTTCACATAGAATCTTTAGGTTATAATATCATAAAAAATTCAAATCCAGATTTTGATTTTCAAAGACTTGTTATAAAAACGGATTATTTCCCCCAAAAAATGCAATAAATTCATGACACTTTTTTTTCCAAAATGCAATTAATCCATTGAATCAATATAAAAGTTATTTTTTATCATATTGAAACTGTTGAAATCAGCCATCGCTTAGAAATATCTCCTGAACTTTTTTGACGGCGATCAGCTCACAAAAACTGATTTTGCACGGGCACTTTGCACTGCTCCCTGAATCAACGCGCTTATTCATTTGTGGATGTTAACTGAATCTGTAAGTCAGCTATGCTGTTTACTTCTGAATATTATATTTCATTCTGGTGCGCTTAACGTTATCGCTACTGTGTAAATGCTATTCACCAACTAAACATATCCTTTTCAATGCGTTCACAGTCTCTTTCACGGCCATCATTTGTAGTAGCCTATTCACAGACTGTTTCCTCGAGTTCACTGTGTGCTTTCTACCGTGCACAAATAAAAATGTCACTGAACTTTTGCTGTGTAATTGTAACAATGAGCACTCAAACACACCAAACCAACAATTACTAAAAACACACTTAAAAACTTATTTTGCACGGGCATTTTACACTAGTGTTCTATAAAGTATGAATATGGGTGGTATGAATGAAATCTGGAAGTACTACATCTGCCATGTTGTTATTGTCACATCATCTAGATTCAGTTGCGACGCTTCAGTTCCATTCATAAATCCTCTCCCGTGGCCTCATGGGAGTGTAAAGTGTCCATCGAATATACACTTCAGAATCTGGCCGGAAGTAGAAGGTCATCCAGAGACTTTTCGCCTATTTTCCGAATACTATGGCTGTATCCGAAATAGCATGCTTCCCTACAGGTAGGCCCTAAACAGTATGTGACATGTCCGAATTCACAGTACTCATAAAAGAGTCGGCAAAAAGTCCCCGGATGACCTGCTACTTCCGGCGAGATTCTGAAGTTTGCATTTAATGGACGCTTTATTATCCCATGAGGCCACGGGAGAGGATTTGTGAATGACAGTGAAGCGACGTAACTGATGCTAGTAGGTCACATGATAATGACAACATGGCGAATGTAGTACGTCCAGGTAACATTCACACTAAACACATTCATACTATGTAGAACATACTTTTTTTTTAATTATTCAGTGTCTACTCAAGAGAGTACACGATTTCGGACGCAGCCTATGTATTCGGACATACTACACTTTTGGCGTACTGCTTTTCACATACTATTGAGTAAGGATGTATTCTATTTCGAACGCAGTGCTAGCATCCTTCATTACCTAAAGTTTGGCCAATAAGTAAAAGTCATTTTAACAGAAGGCTCAACATTTTGGACGTATTCCCCTAACTACCTAAAAGTATGCGAAAACTTGATTCTGCACGAATCGCCTAGGCTGTGTGACATAATTTAGCTTCAAAACTAAGAAATTCATTAAAATATGGCAACTTTGGGGCACTATTCATTGTGTACCTACAACATTCTAAGATTAGAGTAAACTTTATAGTTACCCACACAATGTGCCGTAGACTATCAGATATCAATAGAACACGTTGTCAAATTATATTTGAAAGGATTATGGTCTCTTCCATAGACATCAGTGTATATTTTACAAACTATAAATGTTTTGTTTTTTTGATGGTACTTATCTGTATTTAAATGTTATATGGTTAAAAACACTAAACAGTTGCCAGCCAAAGTGTGAACGCAGATTTTAATTCAGCAGTTGATAATGTGACGTTCTAATCACACTGGTGTGATATGCTTCAAGGGATTAATTATCAAATGTAAAAATATGAGTTGATGAGTTGAATTATGTGTGTTAGATGAGGGAGACATACAAACTGTGCAGTGGTGAGGCAGGTTTGAGAAGCACTGAGCTAGACCAGCACTATACCAGCATAAATCAGCCTGGACCAACATGGAATTCATACTGGTTATTGCTGGAATTTTCAGCCATTAACCATCCATCAACCGCAACCACTAGTAAGAACACCTTCACAACCACTTAAAAACCTCCCAGATACATACCAACCACATTGATTTTAACTTTCAAATCACTACCAAAGTTTTGTAGTTTTACCAAAATACAATAAGCCAAAATAAATCTAAGTCTTTTTTTAAATCTTCAGACAAGGCTTTGACAACCCAGCAGGTTTGAATGTAATTTATGGCTACAATATAAAACAATTTGTTTTGGTTAAAATCCTACAAGGAGTTGAGTGTTCCACTACTGACAGTGTGATCAAACACAAGGATGTCCCCAAGCTTCTATACAGAGTTATAAAAGGTTTGTGTATTGACATTCTGTGCTGTGGATGTAACTCAGTCCCCAGCTCCTGGTGTAATCAATGTTCTGCTATTATATAAAAAAAGAGAAGGGGACAATACACAAGACTTTCCAATAAATCAGTACTCTAACTTTTGCAACACCTGTTTCCTCCTCGCAAAACCCTCTCAAGCCTGTAGGGACATTACTGCAATTACAACAAATGAAACATCATTAAAGTCGGCATGAAACTCAAGTTGCATGCCGATATAACTGTGACGTATATCCGAGTAAAACGGCTTCTCAAACAAGTAGAAATGTAGGGCGGGAGTTTTGTCCATTGGGAATCGATTGAATCGTTGTGGTTTGCTATTGGTCCATCTAATGTGAGTGACAGGTTGTCCCGCCCTTGCATTATTCCATAAAAAACAAAAAAATTGTCAATTTTGATTTCATGGTGACTTTAAATTGACTGTATCTGTAAGTATAAGGTGAAAATTGTATTTATCTAAATGTGTTTTTCTGCAATCTGTGTTTACTCAGCTATTTTTCTTTGTTTTCTTGCTCAGAATTCTGACTTTTCACATTGCTAAAAAAACATTACATTGAGTATTATCCTTCCCTCTAGTCCGTGGCAGACTCGGTCATAGTTGACCCAAGGCACCAATGTTGAGCAGGGCGATTCCCCCAGGCTACTGCCGTCATAGTCCGTTTCCCATGGTGCATCTCTCATCTAAATGCTTTCCACTATAATGAAATCATAAAATAAAGTAGAACCACATATGTCACAGTCTACTTACAACAGATGCAATTTTGATATTTATTTAGAAAATTGAGTCGTGACCTCTGGCATTATGTATAACATGATACATTACAGTAGAGTATGACTATTATATTTAGTCTTAACTAAACATTGGTCAGGATTATTCACTAGTTATGTTCCTATACCACCTATCCCCACATCTTTATACCAGTTAATAATATATTTTTTTTTTTTTACTTTGTCAAAGCTTCACTTTTATTTTTCACAAATGATTTTTTGTGACATTTATGGCTGTAGCTCAACAGCCGTAATGCTCACAGATTCTGACTCACAGTGGGAAGGTCTGAAAGCTACGCCAGTGTCACCCTGGAAATACTGCATAACGCCCTTCAGCTGAATGTAACATGCAACTGCTGGACCCAAGCGCATGCTTCAGTAGCTTCTCATCTTTTCCACTAAGCCAAGCCAAGCCAACGTCGGCCAGTCGTTGAGCATCAGTCGGGCTATTTTTTGCTGTGTTTCGCACGTCGGCTTTAGGGCTGTGAAACACCAAGACGCTGAACCTGATTTTACCAAGTGCAACATGTTCCTGAATCAACAGCTTTGTTGATCCTGGAACAATATTCCAATTAACCTGACTAAATTTTCATACAGGAATGTTGTTTCAGGATCAATAAAATATACTGACCCAGGAACAGGTCTAACTCAGTGAAATCGGGACGTGCCACCAAGACGACGCTCTGTTGTGGGGTAATGTCAGGCAGTCGGTGAACGTCGGTCGGGCTAGTTTTGGCAGTGTGTTCTGCACATTGGTTTCAGTCAGACCTCTGTCGACTTTAGTCCGGCTGATTGATCATGTTGAATTGGCATTGGGCCATCAGGAAAAGAAATCGCTGGCTGTTCAGCTTTGTAAACCAGCGTATGAAAAGGTTCATAATAGTGTACGGTTTTGATCATTTTATAATTTTTAAGCCACAGTACAAGCTTAATGTAGCATTTATTACAAATAAATGTTTATATCCATGAATAATATATTTAAAAACTGAAAATCATCAAATCCGACTGTGCATAACAGGTTGTGCACGATTTAGAAGTGAATTCCCATTTCCATTAGTTAAACTTTAATTCAAATCAAATTATGTAATGTAATGAAATGTATATATAAATTGCTGTATTTTTAGTGTTTAATCAAATAAATTATTTACATTTAACTTAAATTCACCTTCATTTTAAAATTGTAATTATCAAATTCAAAAAATTATTTACAAAAAGAATTACACATAATTGTTTACCTGTTATTACTGTTCAATTTGTTGAACCAAACTTAATCTCTTTTGTCTGTCATTCCAATTCCTATTCAACATCCTGTGGAGCATGGCCAATTCAATTCAAATTCATCTTGTTTGTATATTTAGTTTGTATTCTTGTAAGTGCTTACTGGTTCCCTGTCTACAGCTGACTGACCTCAGTGCCTGTTGACAATCATCCTCTGTGTCACACTTGAATAATTTCCCGTCTTCTGGGTGAGGCTGCACAAACACCAACTTGTCTTATGCTCTCATGCTGTCAGCGGGTGGTACACCACGAACTAATGTTTATTTAAAATGTCTCGCCATCGTATTACTCCAAGAGCTCTGAATGTTCTCTCACCATTGGGCCGACCCATCACTTTAAGAGGGGTTTAAACACTCTGTATTTATCCAGATGGCATCGATCCTGTAACCCACAGCACAGCCAGCAGATCCTTTGTGCATTTAAAATGTGTCACGTATATAATTAACTTTAATGTCTGATCATAGGTCAAGTCTGTTAAATCATTCACTTATTATGATTAACAAGCACAAATATTGACATAAAATCAAATGCATTTCTGACATGTGTTCTCATACCATCTGTAAAACAAGATGGTTGATCTCTCCTCTAAATGATTAATTACTCTGATCTTGAATGACTTTGCCTATACATTATTCATCAGTATATAAATCAGTTGTTTCAACACAACACAAAGGGACTTTGCCAGGCCAGAGTTAGAGGTGACACTGGGATGCATATTTGATTATGCGCTCCAGATTGCACAGAGATCCATCTGTTCAATGTACATGAGCTGATGCATGTCCGAATGTTTAATATTCCCACACGATTCCAAAAAGCTACAAGGCCTTTTGGAAATGAACCCAGATGGAAAAGTCCTATGACGAACTGGTTCTCAGGGGAGGATTGGAAGAGAGGCTGTCATAAAATGACATTTAAAAGAGTCACATACAGTAAGGACTGTGAACAAATATAGAAACTAGGTAGATAGATGTGAGGCGTTGCTATTTTGTCTCAAATCAAATATAGTCAAGCCTCATGTCTGTATGATATTCTGGTGCTGAGATGCTAAGATGTTCCTAGTTGATATGGTGTTAGTAAATGGCTGGAGTCAAAAGAGCCAAGCCCCATGTCTTTCTAATACTCTGAACGTATTCCTTTTTAAGGCAGATTTATGTGATTTTAGCTTGTCTTTAGCTGGGCAAACATTGCATGTCTAATCACTTTACAAGCCGCACACTTTGACATTTACACATATGCATTTGGCAGAAACTTTGTTCCAAAGCAATTTACATTGCATGTATTCAAGTTTTATCCTTTATTAGTTCATGCTTTCTCTGGGAATTGAACCCATGACCTTGGCATTGTTAATGTCATGCTCTGCTGTTTGAGCTACACGAATGCCTTTTGAGATATCATACATATCTTTATCTTTTTTGGATCCATATTCATATTACCATTAATGGTAATATGCAGAAATGTTGCCTGGAAGAAAGAAAAATATGTGAGATGAAAGAGATGTCTACACCCCTTTTTTTCTGTTTAAAGGGGCAGTTCATCCCCCCCCAAAAAATAAAATTCTGTCATCATTTACACATCCAAAACTGACTGATTTTCTTCTGCGAAACACAAAAGAAGACATTTTGAAGATAGTTTTAATGTTTTTTTCCATAAAATGCAAATCAAAATTATTCAAAAGAGCATTGGACCTTACTGACTTTCATTGTTTAGAAAAAAAAAAAAATCTTTTAGATTAAAAAAGTAGTTCCAAAGTAGGGCTGCACAATATTGGGAAAAAACTGACATTGCGATTTTTTTGTTTTTCTGCGATATATACTGCGATGAGAAATTTTCACCAGATGACTTAAATAGCTCTATTTGGAAATAATTACTCATTCTTGAATGATTGGTGTGATTTTGTAGGGGAGTGAATCTGCATAGAAAGTAATAAGCAAATTACAGGCATAGATAAATACAATAAAACAAAGATACAAATGAAATAAACAGTGCTTTATGATTTACTATCAGTATTCAGGTACATAAATTGAATAATCAAATGTAAAATAACATTGCATAGTCTTCACTGTATAAATTACTTCGATAAGCATTTGGGTAACATTGACACAGACAGCGACAGGAATAGGCTCCTGTCACTTTAAGACCGAATCCACGGATGCAATATACAATGATACCCATCCATTTACTTTCTCAATTATTTACATTCACGTGAGCCCTAAGCGACTATGTTTACGAGGATACTCACAAAGACAGGCATTATTTTCTGTGTATGTGTCTGTTCAAGTACAAATATATGCGTAAGAGAATAGTTTACAATCGCTTGAATGTTTAAACTGACAGGACCTAAAACACGTGCAAGTGATAAACTTTCGCTCTATGATGGTTAAACTTTGCAATTAATCCAAGAATCACGTGCGTTTCGAACCGTGGTCCCTGGTCTGTACAGATAGTATCCTTATACTTAACATCGCACATCCTGTGATGTGACTAAAGCCCTATTCGGACGGGATCTTTACAAGGGTAGATGGAGTAATGTAATTTTACCACAGGACGTCTGTAATATTTATGGCCAATTCGCACGGGATAAGAGATCTCAGTAAAACTAGCAGAAGTGGGAGAGTAACTCGATTTGCGCATCGCCGTCACTCCTGTCATCATGTGTGTATTACGTTGCTTCCTGATATCACGTGTGCAAACACATATAACCTATATTTATATATATAAAACAGTTATGTCCGGTCGAACGAGGTATTAATTAACTTCAGATTGGATTGTGTTGGTAAAAGGCACTTACCTAACGCTGAAAGATGTTTCGTGCCTCTAACAAGTGCTGTCGATCTTCTTTCTGATCTGAATGGTGTGTGTGAAACACTTGAGTTTTGCACACACACTCGTCCCGGCGTCTAGAACGCAACTGAATGCTTTTTCAAGCGTCTCCATACTTGAAAAAACGCGGAAAACTACTTTTAAACAGGAAATGACGGAATATTTACATACATATTTACAGCAGGTCTATTCGCACAGGATTAGTATTACCTGAGGTCATTTTCCCGGACCTTTTTACTGAAGGTAAAAGTCGCCGTAATCTTTACTGACATTGTCCGTAATGATTACTGAGATGGCACATTCAGAGAGAAGCTCTGGTAATTATTACTTTACCCCACCTCTCCGTTACACTAGTCCCGTCCGAATAGGGCTTAACGTGGATGCACATATTGCGATATCGATGCTAAAAAGATATATCGTGCAGCCCTATTCCAAAGTCATACAGGTTTGTAATATGAGGGTGAGTAAATGATGACAGATTTTTCATTACTGGGCAAACTATCCCTTTAAATAGTGGCGCAATTATCGCTATTATTATCATCTCACGTATTTTAGATTTGTGTGTACTTCACTATTGGTGTTAATTCAAAGAACAGCAGTGACAGTCTTTATGTATAAAGTAAGATTTGTCTTATGTGCAATGACAAGAGGAAATATACAACAATATATGTACACGCACACATGCACAGCACCACTAACATCCAATCAATCCGTCTACAAACCTCTTGTTCCCCTCTCTCTCCCCCTCCTTCTCTCACAGCCCACCCTGCTCTGAGCCATAATGGTACATGCCATTAGTGAGCACATCTTGAGCAAGGAGGGGGTCTCTGCTCGCCGAAGAGCCTACGTTAGAGCCACATAAACACATTCACAGATGTGTCTCCATGCATTCTGACAGACCGACTGAGCCAAGACCGCCACGCTGAATGAAGACGGAGAAATCAGGGGGAGAGACGGAGAACAACCACCAAGCAAATTACCACACCATTACTGCGGGGTCTTGCCCACATCCATCTCTCTCTCTCTCAGATCGTGGGCTTGAGTGAGAGCACGTCTGACAGGGAAGAGAGGAAAACAGGAGAGATCTACCGGCAGATTCATCCTCAAGGCTCTCAATTACAGCCCGTTTCCACTTTAATCCAGAAGCCACAGCACAGACAATACAGGGATGCTCTGACCAAAAACAAAGAAGAGAAGAGGAGAAAAAGAAATCAAGAGAGACACACAAAGACGGAGAGTGAGAGATGGACGGATTTTTTTCATGAATGAAGCATGCAGCAGCATGTGGTGGAAATAGCAGCGTCTGCGTAAGGTAAGACAAACCTTCTTTGTGTAAATCTGTGATAAAGCACAAAAACAAAGATGCACAAATGTTCTGCGTTGACGAGCAACGACTGAGGCTGAGACTGCTGTTTCTCCATCTCGACTGTGGATGAGCCCTGGAGAATAAGCCATGCATATGTTAAGATATACACAGAGATGAGCTTGTGACAGAGACCTGAGGCAAGCCTGAAGAAGAGAATCACTCATAATCCGTACAGAGCTCAAAGAGCACTGTGGTGTCGGCTAGAAGGATTCAGTCACTGGCTGGGAACCTTGGGAAACAGTCGTGTTTGTGTATATATATTCATGAGTCTATGCACAGTGTCTGTTTTGCTTCTGTTGGATCTCTTGACAGTAATGCAGCATAGACTTAAAATGCAGTCATTTTAACATATTTTGAAACTCACCACTCTTAGGATATTAAGTCCAGGTCATCTGCAGTTAGTTATATTCGGTTGCATTTAGATCAAATAAGTGTCAGTTTAATATGCATTTCATAACTGCACTGCAATGATAACCGCGCAAGTATCATAACAGAAGTGTCAACACTACTAAGGCTACGCAGCACTGCTATTGCTAATCTACACCTGGGTATTAGTGTTCAGTCATTAACAGCTTAGTTTAGGGCCCCTCCCCCCACCTGACCCAGTGTCAAAACAACCCCGCATGCTGGGAAAAAAACCCCGGGAACAATGCATGGCCGGTGCTTAGCAAAAGTGTGATGCTAATTAAACTGAGAAAGCTTTTACAAATCTCTGTGCCATCAATGCTCTCTTTTATTGTGTTGAACCCAACTCTGCCAGCTGCTGAAGCAATAACAACCATAGCTAAATATGTAAATCATTACATAAGAGCAGGAACGGTGCCGCTCCAGGGCAGGACTATGAAGCCATTAGTAGAGATGTGTAAGCGATGTTATCAGAAAGTGCGTCTCTATGAGGCTGCGTCTGGGATGGAGTCAAGGAACTGGCATTTCAACAAACTGGGCAACTCTTACTGGAAAGTTTGGCTCAAATGAGCCTGTTGCGACTTCAGAGAGGCGAACAATTAACAACTGTGAGATGCGAACAAACAAGTTAAAGAACGTCAAAATTAATCTTATTGGTTATGGCGAACTACAAACTCTAGAGCAAAATCTTGGATGGTGATGATGTCCTGTCTTTTACTGTTATGAACAACATGAAACGACATTCGCAACCCTTTTCACTTCCTTAATACGATGTATTCCCTAGTGAAACAGGATTTTCAATGGGAGAAATGGGGCACGACTTGATTTTATTGAATTGGGAATTGATTGGATTGTTAAAGCAGGCGGTACCAGATTGGAGACAGACCTGAATGTGAGTTTGCAGTGATTGTTCGATGACTTTTTCCATCTTGAAACACCACTGGCAGCCGCTTTTGAACAGGCTTTTTGATTGAGACGTGGATCTCTTTGTATCCTTAAATCTATTATATCCACAATCTCTATTGCATTGATGCTAACCAGCATTAAATGAATGAGGCTGAAGCCCAGTCTCAGACTAAAATGCATGTTTGAGCTGTTTTAACTGAAAGCAACTTTATTGCCAAAATTGCCATATCTAAAAGTCCCCCAGTAGACTGGATTGGTTATAACATGTTTGTGACGTAGAGAACAGGGGTGATTTCAAACCGCATTTTTGAGACTGTCTCGCACAGGATTAGTATTACTTGGTGACCTCTAGTCATTTTTAACAATTGCGAAGGTTTTCTGTGACCTTAATGCCGTGCGAATCAGCCATATCTGTAATTTGTGAAGTAAAAATGTTTCGCCGAACATCGAGGTCCTTTAATCATATTAGTCCCATGCGAATCAGCATCTCTGTGATTTGGCCAGGATTTGGCAGGGTCGTATATATAATTTTTTCAAGGTTTTTGTTTCCTGTGCACTTTCACGAAGAATGGAGGCTGCGTTGGAGTGTTTTTTCATAGAATTTTGGGTGCTGGGTCATATGGCTATACACCATACAACTATACAATAAGCAGAAAGAGAAAGCTGAAAACTATCAGAAGAGTGAAAACAAAAAGAATGATTAGATGGAGATGAATGACATGTATAGCAGCATGCGGTGAAGAACATTCTTCTGTTTATGATATATCATACAGCAAGACCTATAACGACAAGACATTTCCAAGCAATAGCCTATCCAAAATACGCAAAGCCTTGACATCATATCCGTTGACAAGTCAGTAAATTCGAGGTAAATCACAGGCTTTGCTTATCCCATGCGAATGCGAAATTCAGATGTGTGTGGGGTGGGGGTCATTTCTAAATCACACGAGGTCCCCAGATAATATTAATCCCGTGTGAATAGAGCTTTTGGTTCACTGCAGTTTTAAGAAGAAAATACTCAGCAATGGTGTCGACTGATGAATTTGCACGTGGTTTGTCTTAAAGCATATTAAAAACACCACATAGGCATATAAACATTAAAAACGTGATTTTCACCACAGGGGGTCTTTAAAATATGTCACTGCCATTGTTTTGTCTCAAGAACAATGTTTTTATCCAAGGCACATTTATAAAGGCTACTTAAATGTCCCAATTGAACTTAAGGCCTAATCCTGGCTTAATCTAAGCCCTGTCTGTGAAACCAGGCCTATATATAATAAGCTATGCTACCTGGTGAACTTTGCTGTTCTTTCTCTCTCTCACGAGGGCTCTCAACCCACTCAAACATTTTTAGCCAGCGCTCTGCTTTGTGGTGTCAGCACATAACACTGGTGGCTTTATTTCACCTTCAACAATAAAGACTCACAAACAGAATATTTATACTATATATTCAGCACAGTAAGCTATAAAAGCCCTGAATGACCTGCCATAACTCGTGTGATCACAGAGCACTCAAAAGGACCGAGGGGACAGAAGCAAAGAATACAAGCCAACAATATCATGCAACTCCTCAGATAAATCAGTGCGGTTTCAAGGAATTCTGGATTAAGCAGATCTCAAAAATATTTTGAAGTCCCTGTGGGTAAAATTCACTGCGTTTCTGCTGAAAACCGTTCTGACGTTGGCATTTGAAAACACACTAGGCCGGGGCGGCTTGCTGTAGGCACTCTTGCTTTCCCTCACACACTCTCTCGCTCACATGTGAACAATTTTTTCATGTAGCAGACAAGCACTCTGATTCAAACTGCAAGTGTTATGTCCCATTTTGCCTACTTTCACATGGGAACCCACACTGTTTCACATGTGTCACACAGGCTAGGTTAGTCTAAGCTCTCAAAAGACTGTAAAGCGATTCACGACGCCATCTGAATCTCCATGCCATGAATATTAACTAGCACAATTGTTCCCTGAGTGACGCTACCATGGCCGCATTATTCATTCATCGCCACAGAGAGTAACACACCGCTACGGCCAGATCAGATCTTTACCAGCTCGCGGTGCCCGGAGTGGAGCGCTAACACCCATAGCTCTTTCTCAATGGATGGATAATGAACAGCTGAGAAACAGAATAAGAACAGAGGAAGAGAGGAAAAGACAGATTGCCAGGCCTCAGGCTGGGCTGTTATTCTGCCTTCTTGAATTGGGCACCGCAGGGCTTTGAGCTTGTGTTTGGCTGCCATCTCTGGCCCACTTTAGTTGTGCAGCCGTAGACACACACACAAACACACTCCCATTACAGAAGCGTAACACCCCCAGGGACAGCAGCTGTTACCCCCGGAAGAGCTCGGCTCATAGTAGCAGAAGAGCTAAGAAGCTAAAGTGAGGGTGCCAGGCCATATTTCCTCAGAAGGGTCCATGTGCCAAACAACTTCATCCATCCATTCATACCGTATGTGGCTCACCTTTTTCTTAATGATGTCTGGCGGCTGTACAGAAATGGTATAATCCTATTATGAGTCCTGATATGCTTGTGAGGAGAAGGTACACTTCACTGAGCGCCATCATATGATGATTGACAAGCATTCTCGACTCCTTTCTGAAGCACATGGGTGGCAGAGGTCCAGGACCATGCTGTTCATACGCCTCACATGTGTTTGACAAAAGCAAATGGGCTATTCAGTTTTGGAGGAAAGAGACATAACAAAAGCAATGTATTTTATTGTAATAGTCTACCATTGCTTGTGTTAAAGGGATTGCTGACCCAAAAAATGAACATTCTGACATCATATACTCTCCTTAATGGTGTTCAAAACCTTTCTTTTGTGAAATACAAAAAAAAAAAAGAGATATTTTAATGAATGTTTTTGTGAATACAACCAAAGTCCCTTTAAGGCAAGTCATTTCACTCAGAGTCCATCTTTGAAACAGCAATTTCAGTCATGCAAGTAAACATTCAATTCTCCAAAGCTGTTCACCAAGCTTACAATTAAATTTCAGTGTTAAAAACAAACAAACATATTTTTCAGGCTAAATCCACCAATGTGTGTGTGTGCAGTACAAAGAACGCATCTCAAAATACTATCTGTTTCTATCACAACCGGATCTTTTAAAGGCAGCTGCAGTGACGCGATTACTTTCAGTGATTGTCTCTTTTATTTAGAAGGCGGGATAAATTAAGTTGATTAAGTTGCACTTTCTCCCATTCATATGAGTGCACCATCTTTGTGTATCTAAAGTCTTTCAAAATATCTTCACTGTGTTCCACAGAAAAAAAAAAGTCACAGAGGTTTGGAATGACCATCAGTTTAAATGTCATTATGCAAATGTAATGGTCTGCAAAATATCTTCTTTTGTGTTCCATAGAGATTTAGAAAATTAAATGTTTTCTTTCCAATTAATTTAACTCGATTAATCACAATTTTTTTCTGTGATTAATCGCAATTAATAATTTCACAATTAATCTACAAATGAATGTAGAGACAAAATAAAGGCCAGTATCACTGATACTAATACAGCTATTGATGTCTGGATGAATATATATATAAAGCTTTAACATGTTTTGAGGGCCTGAAAACACAAACTTTTAAAAAACAGATTTCAAAGTGCAAGTTTTGAAACCGATACCATTATTTTCTCTGTGTAAACTACAAAAAAAGCAAATTTGTGAGAACGGTGACATAATGCATTGTGTATTACGTGTTCAGGCTATAGATGCACAGTGTTCCTTTACAAAGCGACATCCCCAACTACTGGCCTTGCAGCAGAATACAGCGTTTGTAGGCGTTTTTCGAGGCTACATGTCAACGGGGATCGTTTTGACAACAGTGTCGTCTTCCTTTCCGTTTTTAGTACATCGTTTTCGTGTAAACGTACCCTCAGTCAGGAGCAGTTCATACAGGTCATGTTCTTGCTAGCTGTAATGGAACGGAACAGACACTCTTATAGCAGTTCAGTTTGAAGAAATAGAAATAAGTAACGGCCTAAGATTTCTGTCTGATGTATGTATGTACTATAAACAAAATAAATAAATAAAAATGTACGTAATCTGCTAACATTCACTGCGTGAACTTGCTGTCTTTTACAGAGTGGGGAAATATCCAAATCCTGTTTATTCTCATTCTCGTACTGCATATAAATGTCTATGAAGACACTGTGTACTTTACAGTGTACTTGAGGAGAATGCAAAAGGAGCAGCGAGAGCCATGAGGGGATAATAAGCAAATGACCTTTAAAAACAATAAAGTCTCCCTTTAGTAAATCTAATTCAGCTAAGTATCTGTCGGCCGTGCCCGTCCTCTGGAACAGCAGTAACACACATCGAGTCCCTCCTGTCTGGCATCAGACCCCGGTCCCTCAACAGCAGCTGCTGCGCTCACGATATGAGCACTGTGAAACATCTGAGACCAATCAGATTTTCTAATCCTGTGCATTCACTATAAAGTGACCGTGACCGTTTCATCTCTGGACACCAAGTGCATTCATATTTAATTTGAGTCTTCAATAATGTCCTTCTTACAGTGTGAAACAGGATTGATACAGCAGAGCATCTGGCCTTAATGATTTGGCTTCTGTTTGGGGAATTCAGACCGTCACACAGACAGTCGGATCGACAGACGTTAATTAACAGAACATTGTATTGTATTCTTTAGACAGACTTGTGGTAAAAATAAAACACGATGGCAGCAGCTTTCTTACCTGTACGCGGCGGCATTTTGATTCGGGCGGTTGGGCGGAACTGAGTTTATTTAAGTTTTATTTAAGTTTCACTAGCTGCGTTTACATGGACCCTTGAAATCGGATTGACGGCTCAATCGGACTGAAAAACCTTCATGTAAACACCTTAATCGATCGGATTGGAATTTGGATCGGATTGAAAGGGGTGGTTTATTCCGTTTGTAATCCGATCGAGAGAACATGTAAACACTTGATCGGATTGAAAACCGAATCTGAAAGGACTGCGCATGTGCAATGACGTTGAAATAGCGTAATGACGTATGACGCGCGGAACGAGCTGTTCTTCCTGTTGAATAAAGTGTCATATAAATGAGTGTCCCGTCATTATAAACTTCTCCTTTCACTGTGAAGTGGAGCAGGACAACGTCCCACCAGTCCTTGTTTCGGATTCTCATCCACAGACGACTGGTTTGGGCATTTTTACTTTGTGATGATATTGTATATTTGTATATGCTCATTGTCTCCAAATCATGACCAGAGACGGATGCATATTAAGTCTGCTGTTTAAAACAAATAAAGAACCAATGTAGCAGAATAGTTATGCCATGTAATATAAACTCTGTATATTTGTGTAGTGTGCGCATGTCAAAAAATTATTTCCGATTTTAAGCTTGTGACATATAAACGAGCACATCAACTTCTGCCATTTATCATTCATCATTCATGTAAACACCGTGTTCAGATTCATCAATCGGATTTATTTCATTAGCTACTGTTCATCCAGTTTGAAATGTTGACTATAAACAGAGGTTTCTCAGATTTTTCATTGCGGACTTCTCTCCGTATTTCCGATTCTTTGCAGCTTTTATCCACTGCCTAAACGCACTGGATCCTTCACTGGAAACCGAAAGTAACTCACTCCTGCTAAACGTTTACTCTTTGAATTCCTGCACCCGGGAACAATACAAGTCGACACCATGATGACTAAAATTTTGCTAAGAAGTATTTCCTACTAAAGCAAGGCGGTATTTGAATGGTAATTGTATCCATAGCAGACTGGTGGGAGTGGCCTTAGATGGCAACATGCCCAGTGCATTATGGGTGTTGTAGTTTTCCTACCTATTTGGCAAAATGGAAGACAAAAGCCTTTTTTTCTGTTTTCTCTAGTCAGGGAGTACCGAATTAAAATAAATAAAAATCGCCTTTCTACTATATAGGCAGCAAAGTTTAATTGAAAGTCCATTTTGCCTGCATGTACCCCTTTAAAGTCACCTTGTTGTTTGTCACATTCATTTGGTTGGCCTCTTGCAATATATGACTTGTATTGAATGTAATTATGTTAATTAGTAATAATAATATTATAGTCACTAAAGATTTCATTTGATCAAAATGAATTCTGAATAAAATATGTTTCTCATTATCATTGTGAGATGTAATTAATTTAAAAATTTAAATAATATTATTCTAAATATTTGCATTGCTTTGATTAATCATGATCTTACGAGTGCCATCAGTAATGCTTGCTGATTAACATTTGTTATATTTTCTCATCTCTGTACAATTTAACTATATAACAATGCGTATTGTTCTTTCAGTATTCATGACTGTGCAGCAGCACCACTTGAACTGCAGAAAGAGGTTTTGTGTTTGTCATCAGGTTGCTTGTTGTAGTATTTCCCCTGATGACCTGCTAGTTAAAGTAGTTACAGATAGCCTCTTTAAAGCTATTGTGTGCTGTCAAGCATGCTGTTAGGAATTACTGCTCATCTTTTGTGTGATAATCTGGCTCGAACATTGCAGATCGCATCAACATCAACAGGCATGCTGATGTGACACCGTGCTGCTTTCAGCCGTTCTTGCTGAGCAGGACTCATGACCTGTAACAGACCTTGCATGTATCTGACAGATAAACTGATGAAACCAGATAGTATTTAGTATGTTAAAGATTTAACAGGATATTAAACCAGAGTGGAAACATTGCTTCATCAATAAGACGACACTATATTCTTGCCTGGGGCTTTAATTATCAGGTTAAAAATGGTCAACCTCAGCCTCGTAAACCTTGAATTAAATCACGCTCTTTCACTTTTAGGGACTCGATTACCATATGAGCTTCTCAAATGTGAATATGTAAAGAGAAAAAAAAAATTGTATGCATTATGAATAACCCATGGGTAAATTGCTCTTTAATGCAGGTTAAACAAGCTCTATATGTGCTTGCCAAAAATTATCCGGTTGTGGTCACTGTAATTTTCAACCTAGGCTGTCACTGGGGTGTAAGCAAATTTTTCGAAACCTTTGAATGAGACTGTGCGAATTCATACGAATTAGACACCAATTTGCCAAAACGTAAAACAAGTTATAGATTGCCTTGAGGCTGTACTAAAATCTGTCTATCTATCCATCCATCCATCCATCCATCCATCTCAACAAGCCTTGTAAAAGGGTGCCACCTCCAAAATATTCACTGACCTGGAACGCATAGCAACAGTTACTATGTGTCTCTGCTTTGTAATGTCAGTAAAGATGGAGGTTCATAAAATCTTTATACAATACAGACCAAACTACGATATGACTAAATATTCTGGTATTTTCTGTCTCTTTTCCATTATTGCACAGGTTAAACTCAAGAGATTAAAGCAGAACTGCAGCAACTTCATCTCCACAGCTGGCTATTGATTTTATAGAGTGAGATGTGATTTCAAGACTTTCTACTGCAACAATTTTTTTTTTTTTTTTATTTGTTCAAATCCACTTGCCCTCTTTCATCAGACTTTTCTTGGTGTCTAGTGTCCAGTCTCTAGAAAGCAGGACACATGTGCTTTTGAAATGGCTATTGCAGCTTAATGAATGTCGGGAGAAATCCCATTAAGGTCCATCAGTTGCACAAATTATGTTTACAAAGGAGGATTTGAGCAGCTGGTGGTAATTTTTCTACCGAGAAGTGGGCCACTATTGCTGGAGAACGAAGGGATTTGAAAACAAAGTGCTGCGTTTGAACAAAAAAATGTTAATGCGTCAAACCACACAATAGTCTTGACCACATGTGAACGTGCCGCTCTCTCGGCTGGACAGTTTTAACAAAGTTGGCCAAGACCAGTTGATGATCTTACAAAATGATTTGACAGAATTTGTTGACTGAAAGGCTCCATGTGATTTAATGGCGAGGGCTTTGACACTGTTCAATTGTTCCATAAATGCTAAATGGGATAAACAGAAACTCAATCGATTTGTCCACAGTGAAAACATCTCAGCGGGATTTCTGAGGTAAAAGCACCTGGTTTATCGACAATATCGCGGTGTACTAAACTAATCCTCTATGTCTTTGGTAGAATACTGTGCTGTTATTGACATGCTAATGTTCGGTGTTAAAGACAGCGAGCGTTTTTAGTTATCATGGGGATTCCCTGCTTTTTCCAATGGTCCAATGCTTTTTACACCACTGCAGTCATTCTAAATGAGCTACAAAACCCGACTCTGACTAGAGGGAATAACAAAACAAGGACCCAGCACTTCGTCTAGCAACAAAGAGAATGGCTGATATTCTTTCTCTCCCACCACAGTCTATCTAGAGTCTTTGTATTTAGAGAGAAAAAGCTTGTGAGGCTTGAAAATGCCAATTTGTTTCTTAGTCATCCTCCCATCGTGAGCCTACTGCGATCCTCGTAGGTAATGAGTCTGGTGTGCCAACTATTTGCATAGCCAATTAAACCTCCCTGCCTTCAATAGGGGCACTTTAAGAGGATAATCAGGGCTGGATGGGAGGCTGAGACGGGAAGCATGACTCATTTTAGACTTTTGGGTGACTGAGAGTCAAAAAGTAGCTCGGATTTTGGATTAACAAGCTAGCAGTGTTTTCTCGCGTGGGAGAGGGAATTGAGCTATACATATTTTTATTTTTTTTTCAATAATACAGAGAACGCAAGGATGTTTTAGCATTCATAATCATATTAGTCATTGTCAGAATCATCGAAACAATTGCGAGTAATCAGATTAATCGAGAAGTCGGAAGTATCCAAATAATAGGACCGAAATAAGTTCTTATTCATCATGCCTGACAGTATGTAGTATGAAATGTCATGCCTCATTCACAATAGAATCAATACATGTGCAAATGGCTTCATATCAGGTTTGATTATTCAGGTTATTTTAGTCATTACGAGTGATGTTGCTCATTTGACCCATAGCCACATCAGCAAATTATATATGAGCTGTTTCACTCTCTTAGTCCTGAGAGTGATGTGCCATATAAGGCACACATGTTAACAAGCTTTTACAACATTGACTTGATACTGATTTTCCAATATCTCCTGTAGATGAATATTCATGAATGGTAAGCTATAAAATGAGCTGAACACATTTTTTTCCCTCATTTGTATGTCATGGTGATAAGGGGTCAACTTCAAGCACTTTGATGTCCCTAGGGCTGTTTTTTTTAAATTATTATTAAAAATAACAGATTATTTTTAAATAAAGATCAAATTTTACCATGCCTTCATTATTTATTTTTGCTACGTGTCATTTATTTTGTATTTTACATAAACACTTCATATTTTTTACTTAAAAATAATTTATATTTATACACATTTATATTTTATTTGCTTTACTCTTGTCCCAGATCAAGACTTTCCATTAAAGTATGAAAATCCATCGAAATAAGAATTATGACATCTTTAAAACTATTATGATATAAACACATTTTTTTAATATTTAGTATATAATTGTGTCAAATTAAACAAAAAAGTTAAATGGATTATATATATATATATATATGTATACATGTATACATATACATTATATATATATATATATATATATATATATATATATATATATATATGTATGTATACATGTATACATATACATTATATATATATATATATATATATATATATATGTATACATGTATACATTATATATATATATATATATATATATATATACACACACTGTATATATACATGCATTTTCTGTAAAGCTGCTTTGAAATTATGTATTGTGAAAAGTGCTATATAAATAAATGTGAATTGAATTGAAAATGCATTTATATTGAAAATAGCTTGTTTCAAGAGATTTATTGCAAGAAACAGCCATATGTCAAAACATGCGTGTAATATGTGTGGTTCAGAGGGAAATAAAAGAAGCAGTTTTATGTTTCAACCTTGGTTCTTCCTTTAAAAGGTGGCCTTGTGATATTTTGGAGATGCATTACATCTTGAAAACCATGGCTACTTTATAACTGACCTTCACCTTATCAGACGGGGCTGTTTTCTCCTTTAGATAAGCATCAGTGCAGTGGACATTACTGGCGTTGATTGTGTGGAACAGGCATCCATTAGAGAGTGTGTAATTGATCGGTGTGTGGCCGTTTCTCTCTCACCCTCTCTGAGCACCAGGGGTGAATCATGACCTCTAAGGCGACTGCTAGACAGAGATGTGGGAGAAAAGAATAATGGTGCAAGCGATACATTCTCATTTACAATCATTTACACCACTCAATACTGCAAAGCTAAAGAAAATGGGTGGATTTCATTTAAACACATGTGAGCAGGTCAATGCAAGATGCACAAGTTGTCTTTCAGCATTTTGCAGTGGAACGGGGCATTTTTCAGATTGATTCAGTCTGTGTCTCGTGTCCCTGCGGACCACACAGTCCTCCAGGGGAGAAGTTTGCACGCACAGAGATGTCCTCCTCAGTCTAACTGAAAACAATGGCCAATTAAAGTGCTCCACCTGTCCTGTACACACTCTACAGGAGATTTGTTTGGGAAAGTGTAACATGGCTTCCAGGAGGCCATATGTAATCTTAATGCCAAGTGTCGCATTCAGAGCATGTGCAGATTTAGTCCAGATGAACAGACTAAATTTTTATCCTGCAGATTAGGCCTGATATCACTCGTGTGAGATAAAGATGTGTACTTTTGATCTCCTCTGGCTTTCTGTAACTCGGCACATGGTTGAACCAGTTGGTACAAAATTGATTGGAGATTGTAAGACAACACACTTATCCTCACATTTCACAAAGGAGACATATGTGAAACATGATGATTTACAAACCAAAGTTGGGAAATATATGGTGGAAAACATCCCTCGACTTTACGGATTTTACATTTAAAAAACTATAAAAGAAGAAGAAAATATATATTTAAATAGTATTATTATATATATGTAATTATATATAACATAATTACATATTTATTGGCTTATAAATATAAGTTTGGAAAAAAATATATAAATATGATAAGTTCAAAGGAAAAAGAGGCTGTTCAAATGCATGGTGAGTTTATTATAATTTACCTTTTAAATTATTATTATTATTTTTTTTGTAATAAAAGAAAACAAAAATTGGTATGTTTTCCATTGAAAGCTGAAGATATTGGAGTTAATTTTCAATTGTTGCTTTTCTAAATACAATCACAAATACTTTCCAAAACAATCTTATATCTGTTTGGATAGTTTTGACAAAAGTAAGTCATTTTCACAGGTTTTAATCATGTTACTGCCAAAACTGCTTCACAATATCACACTATATATTCCAGCCCACGTATGAATAGCATTCATTTAATTTCTACCACTTTATAAGCTCATTTTACTATAAGTAATTGGTTTCATATAAAGCTGGGGGGTTGGAGTTTTAGTGAAGGGTCAGTTCTTAGTTTCTAGTTAATTAGCTCTCTTGCTCCCTCCAGCCTGATAAGTTTAAACACACGAACTGAATAAAGACATCTGAAGTCGTATTGAGAGGGTCAATCAGACTGAAGCTAGCGCAATAAAAGAGAGGTCCGGCTCTGTGCAAAAACAAACTCAAGCCAATTCACATCAGCTCTTCTGGGGCCCGGGGCCTATGAGATTTTGATCCGGGAGTGCTCTGCCTGCCAATGCCGGCTCTGACAAGATCCCAGGCAAGGGCGAGCGGGACACACTGATCCGAGTCGAGACCTTGGCACAGCGCTGCTCACTGGCAATACTGATTTGTTCCCACGGCAACGGCCATGCGTGGTTTGCCGTGCTGAACACATGCAAGATGGGAGAAATCAGACATCATGCTGTATTTGTACCAGTTCACCATCCAATGTTGAGCTGCTACACGGCACGATCTGAACATAATGATGTCCTTATTTTGATCAAATGGAAGCCAGTCATGAAATCAGCTCTGCTGTGCTTCGCCTGGTAAAACAAAGAACATCTTATATATAGCTGTCATTTGGTGGTGCTTTTTTGTTGCTGTTTTGTTTAGCCCACAGGATTTATTTGCTCATTACTTTGTCAAGATCTCTTTATTCTCAATGTAAAATGAGTGTAAATTGCTGTTGGAGTCTCCTGCTGTGTGAGTTCTGGTGTGAATTGAGCCAGATGCTTCGCAGAGTATCACCGCGTCTCCTGAGACCGCAAGTCTGCAGTCGAGCTTTTAATCAAAAACCTGCATGTCACTGAGAGCCCAGGAAACAGATCTTCCTCTTCATCAACATGTCCTCCTGACTTTCATTAGACGCTTTCTAGATGTATGTTTATTGGAGCCAGCTGTTATAATGAGGCAAGAGAGAAGAGCAAGAGCCCTCGAACAATACAAATTGAAAACAGGGTTTCTGCAGGTATCTTCAAATTAAATGTAATGCTAATGCCATTTTTTTAATTTTTAATGCCATACACGACCCATGACTAACCACGGATATTATATATATTAGTGCTGTCAATCGGTAAAAAAAAAATAACTCGATTAATCACACATTTTTTCTGTGATTAATCGCAATTAAAAACACATTTTTATAGGTTCATATTAGTTTATATATTTTATAATGTAATAATTTCATAGTTAATCTACAAATGAATGTAGAGACAAAATAAAGGCCAGTATCACTGATACTAATACAGCTATTTATGTCTGGATGAGAATATATAATTGTTTTTTAAGCCACAGACAGTAATTAACAATTATACCACTCAAGTCAGTCAAGAGACAGTCCTGTGACAAAACATTGCATATCAACAAATCATCTGCACAAAAACGCAAAGTGAGCTTTAACAGCGGATGTCAAGCTGATGAGGGAAAGTAACTACAGCAAGAGCCCTCGGACAATACAAACTAAAAATAAAATAATAGGCTAGGCCAGAAAAAAAGAAATACACTGTATATACTGTATATTTATGGTTTCATTGTAATGCCCTTAGTATGTCATTACTTGTGGGTGATGTGGGATCGAGTCCTGATTCCAACTATTATTTCATTATTATCATTAAAATACTTTAAATCAAAAACATCCGTTAAATGTATAATGACAATGAAAATCTAATACAAAAATAAATTGATGCATTACAATATTGCGTTACTCTCTAAAAAGTAACTAATTGTGTAACTTAGTTACTTTTTATGGGTTCCATTACTTTTGTGTTACTTTTTTTTTACTTTACTTGCTAGTTTGTTTTTTAATAACAAAAAAATACATTTTTGGTAAATATAAGGGCCCTTTCACACCAAAAGTGAAATGAATAAGCCTCAGGCTGAAGGAGTCGGGGGCGCAGCTCAAACAAACCTTTCAGCTGCGCTGCTGTTCTGGATTGCAGATTAAAAAAAATAAAAAAAAGACAAATTTTATATTTATCTAAAGCCATTTTTGCAAAATGTGTATGTTTGAATTGGATCATCGAAGGTAAGCACATTGACATTGGTTAATAAAGTGAGATTAAATACATAAAGTATTTGTGTAATTTAACTTTTTGTAGTTTGCATTTCACTGTTTTTATTCATATTGAGGAATACTGAATCTGTTTTTGTGCAAGTGAGATGAGTAAACGCATGCACGCATTTAGTCTACAATATCTAGACTATTATTTACAATAATCACCATGTTCACACACAATGCCTCTGCACTCACTCCTGATTTCTCTCTACATCAGGACAGGAGAGCTGTTAGTCAATACATGAGAAAACAAAGTACTTGGTTACTTTGAAAACGCAAGTACTTGTGTACTTTGCGTTACTTTGAAAAAGTAACTCAGATATTTTGTTGTAAATTTAAAAGTAATGCGTTACTAGTTACTTGAAAAAAGTAATTGATTACATAACTTGCATTACTTGTAATGTGTTTCCCCCAACACTGTTTATGATTCTGCATTATTTCATTGTCATTAATCAAATATAGAGTTTGATTATTACATTTGTATATTTTTTAAAGATTGCATTAAATTAGTAAACAATGCAAAATAGAAGAAATTTAACTGAAGGCCAATTATATTTTCCTCTAACAAAAAGGAAAATACAGTCAGGCAGTGAGAAGAGGTAATTAACCAATAAAATCCCCCGTTGTTCTGTATGAACGCATGACTAATTGTTATTCCTGTCTTACTCTCTCTCTCTCTCTCTCTCTCTCTCTCTCTCATGGTGTCAAACATGATCAATACCACCTTCAATCTTCCTTGCTCAATCACTTTTCAAGTAAAATCACACCGAGATGCAGAAAAACATAATTAGATTTAAATTAAGCCGCTTTTCCACTGTACGGCCAAACTGTTCTCTTAAAGGGTTAGTTCACCCAAAAAGTAATTACTCACCCTCATGTTGTTCCAACCATGTAAGACCTTCGTTCATCTTCGGATCACAAATTAAGATATTTTTGATGATATCTGACAGCTTTCTCACTCCTCCATAGGCTTTCAGAGGGACCCAAACTCGCCGGCCCAGAATAGTTATTAAAAACATTGTTAAAATAGTCCAAGTGACTACAGTGGCTCTACATTATGTTTATCATGCGACGACGATACTTTTTGTGTGGAAAAACAACAAAAATAACGACTTTATCCAACTATTAGTGTTCTTCAATGTGGGCCTCTGACGAGAGTTCACGGGAGCGCCAGGACGCATGCGCGAGAACTGAGATTACGGCGTTCTTCTTCTACTACTACTTGTTACTGGCTGCTCACTCCTATTACCGCCATCTACTGTACAAGATGACGCCCCGACATTGCCGGAAGCACAAAACGGTCTGTTTATAAGCAGAGGAAGACGCGCGCTGTATGTAAGCTATTGAATTCGACACTTATTGTGATTTACGCCTCGATGAACATGATGTCGGGACGTCATCTTGTACAGTAGATGGCGGTAATAATACTCCCAAGGAGTGAGCAGCCAGTAACAAGTAGGAGTAGAAGAAGAACGCCGTAATCTCAGTTCTCGCGCATGCGTCCTGGCGCTCCCGTGAACTCTCGTCAGAGGCCCACATTGAAGAACACTAATAGTTGGATAAAGTCGTTATTTTTGTTGTTTTTCCACACAAAAAGTATCGTCGTCGCATGATAAACATAATGTAGAGCCACTGTAGTCACTTGGACTATTTTAACAATGTTTTTAATAACTATTCTGGGCCGGCGAGTTTGGGTCCCTCTGAAAGCCTATGGAGGAGTGAGAAAGCTGTCAGATTTCATCAAAAATATCTTAATTTGTGATCCGAAGATGAACGAAGGTCTTACATGGTTGGAACAACATGAGGGTGAGTAATTACTGACAGAATTTTCATTTTTGGGTGAACTAACCCTTTAACCGTTCCATTCCATGCCAATCCGGCCCAGCCGGTATATGGATATGATTTCATTTTCCACTGTGAGGCTGATAACAGAGCTCTTTAGAAATGTAAAACAAATGTGTCAGTCATTGCCTTGATAATGCTTGAGTTTACAGATGGTATGAGATGTAAATACTGAACAATCATATTTTAGTTTTATTATTAATTTGTGTTTACATCACTCAAATACAGCTACAGAGAAACTGGTAGCCAGACAACAGAAAAGCGTCACGCATTATACCAGCACGATTCAGATTAGACGACCATGCTGAGAATTCCAGGCCAAGAACGGTTTGTAATCAAGCCGTGCCGAACCAAGCTCAAGTGGAAATATAACTGGAACCATTCCTTAACGTTCGGCTCAGCAGTGGAAAAGGGGCTTTAGATTTCAAATAAATCAGTCGTACCACTGCAGAAATGAAATTTGGGGAATTCACATTCCCTACTTTGGTGCCTGAAAGGCATTTATTTCAGTAATTTATTACAGTTACCCCAACACTGATGTTTATTGCCCGTTTATTTTCTAACTGCAGAGGTATCACATTTGTGGAAAAGATACTAAAACGTGTGTTTTGGAATAAAAAAATCCAATATAAATCCAATAGGCTTTCATCTAGTCATCCAAACCTACAGACACCTGACTTCAAAAAAACATCCCCATTAGTGTGATATTCCTTGTGTGGATAAGCCTGTGAAAGTCCATTTACCACCTTCTGTCTGTACTTGGCCACACCATCCTCACCGTTCTGGCACGCAGGCTTTATCCTCATTTACCATGTAAGCAGATTCAGGCATTACAACAGACTAGCTGTGGATGTACAGTCTGTGAGACCTGCTAAATATAACCGCTGGAGAGAGTTGTGCAGGGTTTTCTGTCTACGTTTGGGTGTCCTAGAGCAGGAGGAGCTCAGAAAGAGGTTAGCAGTGTGTGTTATCCAGATCGCAGGAGGCTGAGCTGAGAGTTAAGAGCCGTAAAAGCTGCTGAAATGAATAAGTAGAGATGATCCGAGCGAGAGCGACAGGAAAATTACAAATCTGATAATACTTCCTGTTTGGGTGTGATTAGCACAGCAATGAGCAATTTGTTTGCCATTAGAATCTATCAGATAAAAGAACTGTATGTGCTATATTCAGGGGATATATTAGAAGAGACTGACAGCAATTATCACAAACATGTTCAGTCATGTGCTGCGTTTACATGGACCTTAATAATATAAATTACTAATAAATTACTTAATAATATAAATTACAATTTATTCCGATCCGATTGACGTGATACAGTACGTAATAATCGGATCGGAATGAATTGTCCAAATCCGATTCAAATTTAATTTGGATTGTAAGGTGTGGTTTAAACATTTTGTGATCAGATTGAGAGGATCGGATTGAAAAACAAAACTGGAATTAGGGCTGTCACGATGTTAGATTTTTCACACCATGGTTATTGTGGCCAAAAGATTTCACGATATCGATATATCGCGATATCTATAGAATCTATGGGATGGGGCGGTGGGGGTGGGGGGGGTAGTAGTTATCTATGGCAAATTTTTGTGAAGGAAAACAAGCATGTTAAGTTTATCTGGTTTTAAACTGAAGCCAAACACTGTCTGAAGGTTTCCTGAAGAACTGAAAAGCTCTTAAACCTATTGCCAATAAAGTCATGCAGATAGCAGATTTGAACAAAAAAATCAAGTGCAAATACAAATACAAAAATAAGATGAGTAAAGAAAACAGGGTTCTTAATTTTAATAATCACCCTTTATTAAATATATGAACACAGAAACCCCCTGTTAACAGTTAATATCACGTTTCCCATTCCATGACTAGTAAAATAATAGCCGCGTCGCGTCTATGACAACTCGAGGTATCGCACACCGGACGCGCACTTTCTCAGTTTATGGCCAGCAATATCATTATGTTTAAGGACATTATGGAATTGAGATAATGTCTGTACTATGTTATGATTATACTGTACAATTAAATACAATAGTTGCTGAGTCTGTCATCTGAACACTTTACCTCAGAGCGTCCGTTAACTGAATGCATTGAGAATATCACCTGAAAATCCGATAACATCAGCAATTTTCATTCAAGCAGCTGATTTCTGTAAATAAATGTAAAATTAAATGTATATTGCAGCACAGGGTGAAATCATTTAGGATGATTTGAGACAAATATAATGTAAATTTAATATAAAACGATGTAAATGGCGCTCTGTGTCGTGGCAGGATTTTGAACAAGGTCCTGAGCCGTTGCTGGGCGCCGCCGGGGTGTGTACACCATAGACTGTAAAAGGTGTACACTCATACAGAATGTGTTCTAATTTTAAATACGTGGCGCTGCGCTTCTCGTCCGGTGTGCGACCATCTTTAATGTGCTGTTTTCTTTGATGAAGTCGAAGAACTCTTTTCTTATTAGGCCTACTGGCGAGCTTACTTTTTTCGGTTGTGGACAGAGTGTTTCACTCTAGCTACGCGAGTGCGGACGAGCGCTGCGTCGTCTTCTTATTTGACAGGTGTTCGCGGGTGCAATACTGCCACTTGAGAGGTCAACCAGGTACTGGCGCTGTAGTATTTACGTGTCATGTTATCATAAGAGTCCTATTCATTTTAAACATTGTGGTTATTATCGCCAATACCGGTATATTGTCACACTCTAAATTAACACGATGTCGATATTTCATGCTTTGAATATCACGATTATCGTCAACACCGGTATATTGCGACACCCCTAACTGGAATATACTGCTCATATGCAATAGAAATGGCATAATGACATATGATGCAAAAAACAAGCTCTTGTTGTTGAATGAAGTGTCATTTTGACTGTCATGTTATTCTAAAACTCCTTCTACTCAGAGCAGGACAACGTCCTTGTTTCAGACTCTCATCCACTGATGGGGCATTTTCTCTGCTTGATTAATGCAGCTCGTCATCTCCTAATTAGGACCCGAAATCAAAGAATAGAAGCAATTTAGGATAATAGTATGCGCAAACAGCGGGTAACTGTGTATTCGTGCAGTGTGCACGTCAAAACAATCCATTCTGATTTGAGCGTGTGACATAAATGCCCACATCAGCCCGATCACCTTATTTAGCGTTCATGAACACTACGTTTCGGATTCATAAATCGGAATTAATTAATTCCGATTGCTCAGAAGAATCCTGTCTGTTCCTGAGAAAAACATGTTTGTTCGCTTAACTTTGTGACAAACTCAATAAAAAAGCTGATTTTGAAAAGGTCAACAGACAAGACAAGTTTTTAGGCATTGCAGACATTTTATTTGAGAAAACTTTTAATCATATTTAGAATGATATTAAGTGTCATCTTTTAAGAACCCAGTGATTTTCAACAACAAAAATGTAATTTAATGAGATTCTTCATGTGGAGGAGGGATCATTGGGTAATGGCTTGTTAGAGTGCAGTGCACAGATGAGAGCGTAACCCCATTCTGCAAAGGACATGGATGTGTTATCTTCAGTAATGCTTTAGGTTATCTAATATTATATTCTTATTCTTTCTCTTAAAGCAAATCTTCAAGAGAAAAAAAGTCATTATCCCATGATTGAATTGAAAAGGGAATAACAGACTATAAATCTATCCTCATTATTATTTCATCTGCATTGAAGGATACTCTATGGATTATTAAGGATTAGTATAAAACAATATTTGCAGATGGTAAGGAACAAGAAATGTTCAGCCATAACTCTTAGTCCTTTCACACTGTATATCTCCAATAAACAGAGTTCATAAACAGAATTTATTTTCCAGTACAGATTAATAATTAATTACTAAAAAATATTCATGAACCTAATTAAAATAATATGATATAATAATATGAAACTAGCATAACCTGAATACATTTAATTATTTTTAGATACACATGCTACTATAATAGTCTAAGGACTAGAAAATAAGGACTGATGAAGTTTCCAAGTAACAAATGCATTTTTCCAGCAGTGGCCACACTATCAATGGCTTGACCACATGGTCGGGTTAGTATAAGTGGACAGAATATACAGTTTGTACAGTATAAAAACCTTTACGCCTATGGGGAGTCCCCACAAAGATAGCGAACCAGACTGTGATAAGGAGTCAGTAAAATTACCTTGTCAAATAAATGCAGCCTTGGTGAGCATAAGACACCTTTATCAACTTTTGAAGGGTAATATTTGTACCTTTTTAGAGACCTGATTATGTAATACTATTCATTTTGTAAAGGTATTCTATTATTCTAGCCGGGTTGACACTCAGTTGTAACTGAGAGTGGGTCTGGGGAAGGTTCATTCACAGCCCATTTCCAAAGGGGCGTCACCAACGGACGTCGCTCAGATGCCTCTGGGCGCAATTGGATAGACCTAAAACCAATCAGAGCGATGAAGGAGATGACGTATGAAGAGCAATGGAAAAACAGTGTTGTTCTTTGCTCGGTTTTTAACAAAAAGGAAACGTTCAAATCGCTTAAAACAGACGCGATAGCTATCGTCATCGTGTAAAGCCCGCCTCAAAGTTTGTGATTGGTGCCTCGATTTGGAAAAATTGGAAATGGGCTTGAATGGCAAATATCAAATTTGCCAGAAGTTTGTCAGGGTTTTCCCTATGCCGTAGCTGATTCGAATGAGTGATTTTCCGGATGTTCCACGGCGGCAGCCATCTTTGTTACGTACAAAGTCTGCTTCAACGTCGCTGCGCTATCGTCATCGTGTAAAGCCCGCCTCAACGTTTGTGATCGGTGCCTCGATTTGGAAAAAATGGAAATGGGCTCGATTTTGCAGAGCAAATCTCAAATTTGCCGGAAGTTCGTCAGGGTTTTCCCAGGCTACTATTATTCCCCAAGCCGGCCAATATTCTCTAACATACAGTTTGTCTTTAGTTAGCTAGTTTAACCTCTAATTTAGAGTTCTTTGTTAATAAACAGAGAGCCTGAGGTTAAATAAACCGGCCGTGTTATAGAGTGACACAGAATGAGAATCTTCAACCACAATAAGAAACCACAGAGTCTGATCCATTTATTCCTCTATACTAGTTCATAAAACAGCCACCCTAAGCCCAGAAATGCTGTCTGGGGCTGCGTATACAGCATGACAAATAGCTTACCCTGCTTTTAGCTCAGTTCAATAAGGCCCAAATTGCCACTTACACGATTTTGCTGAGAGTATGGCAGATGCGGTTGAGACTGAGACTGTGCAGCCTTGTGTCGAAGCAATTTGGGTCTCACATTTCGAGCAGGTAAATGCAGCGATGGAGCTAATTTTATAGACAGCTGTGAATAAAATAGAAAGAGTTTTCAGTAGATGCCTTTATTAAATCGGGGTGCTTGTCTGTCTCGCTGTCAGTATCTGAAAATATCCTCGGCTGAACTGCATTTAACTAATCGCGGATGGAGGTCTTTATATCTTTATGGTATATTTCAGGACACTTTCCATCATCACAATGGTCAAGATGCTCAGTTTGAAGGAGAGAGCAGCTCATCTCAAGCCTTGTTGGGTTCATTTACAAGCTCACAGTAGCAGTATTTCTTAATGCTAGTTCAATTGGCATGAAGACCTGGATGCTGACCATGCCTCTGTAAGCGCCTTGTCTCTTTAGGAGATTAAAAGAGCATTCACTAACAGAAATAATCTGCACTCCCCCCATACACTCGTAGGCAAATCCTGAGAATATTACTTATATTACAGAATGCAGTGATGGGAAGAACACCTTCTGTTTTACCAAAAATCAGTCTAACTGAGTACATGAAGCTATCTAAACATTAAACCTGTGTCACAGGGTAACTCAACATTCACATTATATGTTATTTTGTAAGTAGCCTTGTAAAAAGAATAATATACTGTACAAAATATATACATAGTATACGAAAAAGTATTAGTTGCTTGTAAATAAAAGTGATTTTCATATGTTGCTGTAAGCCATTCACAAAACCCCAATATGAAAGAGAAAGATGTTGTTAACAAACCAAAAGATATCTTTAAGCAACCCAGGGCACCTTGAAGAGTCAATATTCTGATTTATTTTTGCTTTTCACATGGATGCTTGATTTTTGTGTGAGAAACACCTACAGGCTGCCGTTACAGCTCCATCGGTGACCAAAACTCACTTCTCTGTTTGTCTTTGCGCTGTGTTTATTTTACAGCCAGTGATTTGCGATTGGTGTTTGGTCGGGATGTTTGCATATGTTATTGATTTTCTCCTAAGCGCTCAGGGTGCAGAAAGGAATAAATAATCGGTGCGAAATTATTGCCTCGGTGGCAAGTTCAGCTTTGTTTGTGGAGGCTCCCTGGTGTGCTTTTTTAATCACACTGTGCTAATTGTAGCCTGAATTCACCAAAGCCAGCAAGCCTGCTGTAGGATTACAGGATCTTTGAGGCATGCACAGTGTAAAGGCCTGCTTCATTCGCTCGTGAAAGAGTAAACATCAATTCACATTCAGTGAAAATCTGTCAGGCCCTCACCGCCGCCCCCACACACCCATGAATCCATGTCAATGCAGATAAAATGTAAGATGCTGCCTCTCTGCATCCACAGCTGAGCTACTGTATCTCCTCAGTGTTTCCTTGAATCTAACAAGACTGCAGAAAAATGTCAGTTGACCTTCCATACGTGCAAGTGTATTTCTGTCTTGCGTGGTGAGATGAAACATTGCCATCCAACTTTGCTAGATGTAGTGAATTTAAAGTATCAAAATATATTGTTATAATACATAAAACACTACAAACACTGTATTATAAAACGTCTGTTTTATTTAATTGCAATTTAATTTTTTTAATTTTTAAAAATATTATTTAACGCAAAAGGGTGAAATACCAACAACTACTAAGAAATTCTCATATTAAAAATAATAAACTTTTTGATAATTTGAAAATTACATATTTATTTTTATAACAAGATGTATATATTGTAATATTATAAAATGTTTGTAATTGCACATAAGATTTAAAAATAGACATTTTACCAACCATTTTACCGAGATGAATTAAATAATGAATTATAATAATACAACTTTTTTGATGATATCATCTTTTTTTTATTAAATATGTATTATCATAAAATGTATTTATTATTAAAAAATATATATATATATTTTTTATTATATAAAATATATAATTTATTTAAACAACAAATCAGACAAGATTTAAAAAAAACTTTTGGACCTTAATAAAAGTAGACAAAATGATTGTTAGCATGAAAGAAATGCTCATATTTTTAAGTTGAGTGCATGTTAGTGTTACACACAGGCCAGGCAAGATGTGTGGAAGAGTCCCTGGGAGGGATGTTTAAAAAAAAAAAAAGTCATTCTGTAGGCGGCCTTGTCTGAGCTGATAATCAGAGTCTGATTCAAACAGCAAAAATGTTCCAAAAAATGTCATCTAAAGGTGAAGAGTGTGAAGTTTTCAATTATAAAATGCCGCCTTCTATCCCAGGATGCAGACAACAAGTACACTGTTTGTAGTTTCAAATTTGGAACTCTCTGGAATCTCTACTGGAGAAAAATGCTTTTTGTCACCACATCTACCAGCAGGAACTAACTTACAAAGCTAATCCAACTGAAATAGCATTTAGCTAACAGGATTTCAAATCACAGGCTGCGCCCATAGACTGTAAAAAAATATGGACGTAGTGTCCGTGACGTCACCCGTAGGTTTCTGAAGAGCATTTTTGAAGCCAAAAGTGGGCGGAGCCGGCCGTCGCCATCTTGGCCTTGCGTCACTCCCGGATTAACAGAAAATGGGCAAAGAGGCCGAGAAATCACGCCCAAATAGCTCGACGTGATCGAGTTAGCTCAGGCTGTTAACGGCTCTGGGTAATGCTTGATAACGTTATGCTACTGACAGTACCAAGTCTGCAACTGCACACAGGGCCTCGCGCTAAAGTGACACTTGATGATGTAAAGCCAATTAAAAGTTCCTGTTTTTGCCCTTCGAAATATTATAACTTAATAGTTAAAAGACATGGCTACAAGTGAGACTGTGTATCGTGATTCTGTACTATTCTGCTAGTTGAAAATGTATTATGCAGTAACTTAATATTACTCTGAGAGTGTGTGTGACAGTGATTTATGTGCCATGTCAGTCACTTTTTTATAGTCTATGGTCCGTCAGCGCGGCATCGCTCGTCAAATTCGTAGAGAGCTTTTCAGTCCATTTTAAATTCTGATTTTGGCCGCCTCTCAAATGGGTTAAACCATAGATATATTGCCTATGAAGTTCAAGTAAATGCGCTAGAAAATCCGCGCTCATTCAAGGATGTGCATTTATTGCATGGACGGAGAAAGCGCCGACACCTGCATTTCATCTGACGGTACATAAGCATATTATAATCCATCTGTTCCGTGAGAGCAGAACGAACGAGCCTTTATTGACGTTTTTAAATTTGAAAACTCCAAAAAGCAACGAAATTGTCAGACATCCATTAGTGCATGTTCACAGAGGAAAACAACTGAAATACAGCGCTGGTTGTTCTCTCGAACGATACTCGACGACAACGGCGAAATCCAAAGCCGTGTGCTTTGTACCCAAGTAATGGGTGTATTAAATTGTATGAAATAATCCCGAAAAAAAAGCACAAACACTGCAGAGAAGGCAAGTTCAGCAGCAACATTTGCTGAGGTGAAGTGACGGCTAGTAACAGCAGACAAACGGCTAGCATTGACATCAGCAGCAATCCACCTGTCACTCAAGTGGCCACACCCTTAAATGCAGACATTTAAATATTAATCAACTAAACGGATGAGTTATAAAAAAATTCACCCCCTCACAGTTGTCATGAAGGGCAAAATTAGCTGTATAGACCAAAGCCACATAGAGATCCAGGCTGTAAACATGTTTTTTTCTGCTGTAAAGTTGGTAATTTTAACATGGGGGAGATACAGATTTGACTCACTTCTGCAGCCAGCCCAAGCGGCCAGTCAATGAATTGCAGTTTAACTCACTTCCGTGTTGGTTTCAAGAGAGAGACGGGGAGGTTGCCGCTTGGCTGCGCCTGAAAAAATAATTACTTTGGGTAGATACATAAGTATATGTAAGTAAATATCACACAAGTTCTATAGTATAAATGTAATCCGGACGTTAGTCTCAGCCTCAGACGTCACGCTCACGGACTGCTGGCTGAATGCTGATGCCACACTTAACTGGAAACACTTCAAAGTCGTCATCTGATTGGTTGAATTCTACAGGATTAGCAGGAGACGTGTGTGTTGCGTTCTTTAACGTTCTGCCTAGGGGTGGGGGAAAAAAAATCGACTCTCAGATGCATCGCGATGCGGACGTGGACGATTCTGAATCGATTCACAAATGTCAAAAATCAATTTTTTTCAAATCAAAAGTTTTTTTTTTCTTCTAACAACGCTATATTGATGGAACGCAAAAGGCTGAACTCTGAAGCGCGGAAGAGCAGCGCCCGGACAGACTGTGGCGTGCGCATAACAGAGACGCATGATGGCTGAGCGCGAAATCCGAACGGCACCCTCTTCATTAAAAGCTAACGTATGCAAAATAGGCATCATTTCATTGTGGACTATTTAGTATTTTTGTATGAGGGCTGCTTTCTGTATTGTTTAGTTTTCACATCAATATGCTGTAAACCGATCTGTTATACGTACGTTATACGTAGGTTTACTGTACCTCCACAGGTACAATGTGTATCAGTGCAATGCCAGTCACAAAAAGTTGTGAGTGCTCTCTGCAGATGTTCATTTACTTTTTTTGTATAAGCTGTTTTTGATTGTTGTATACAGCAAACATTTCAAGTCATAACTCTTTATTATTTAGTTGTGTATAAGAGCAGCTTTGTATGTTACTAATTATTCAGAATATGCGTACGTCCACAAGCATTATGTTTGCATGAGAGCTGCTGGTACATAATTCTATATTGTTTCGTATGAAAGCTGTTTGTGATTTTGCGAAAGCAAAATGTTTTTTTGTGTGTGTGTGTTTTTTTGTTTTTTTGTCTGAAGGATTTTTGTCTGAAGGATTATATTGCTCATTGCACACAACAGGAGGATGTAAGTCTATTATTTTATGTTAGAGATTCAGAATATGTTGAAGTTTGTATTCATTTACTACAAGTATGCTGCTAGTACAGGCACACATTCCTGTTGGTTCTTTGCAATGTTGGGACATATGCTGGCAAATGTAACCTTACAGTTGACTTGCCAAATCACTTCCATTTGTTTTATTAATAAAATATATTGGAAGTAAATTCTTTATGGGTCATTATAAATTCTTTGCTTTAAGAGTACCAAGTAGTCACACACACAAAAAAAGATGCATCGATAATCGTTTTAGCATCGCATCGCAGCCCTCTGAATCGTAATCGAATCGAATCGTGAGATTCCCACCCCTAGTTCTGCCTGGAAACAAAGCCGCCGTGATGCCAAACCCCCTCATGGAAGAAGAAAGCTGTCATGTTTACAACTGTGACAATGAGCGCTTATCAGGATCAACTAAACGCTGGATTTTCAGTTATGTGAAGCATGTAAAGTTCACGGCATAGACTCTTTAAAATATGTTCAAGAGTTTCACACGCCAGTCTGTTATTGTAAGGACATCGACGTTACATTTTGACGGCCCTAAACATGATGTAGAACAAAACTAACTGTGATTGGTTGCTTTACATGTCAGTCAGATGCCCTTGAAAAGCCAATTAGCCAATGAAATAGTCCAGACCTTTTGCCGTCACCTACACAAAACTATCTGGACATATAATATCCGCCATGTTGATACTGTCATGTGACCACAGTTGTATCACTTCATTGCCATTCACAAATTCTCTCCCATGGCTTCATGGGATGGTAAAGAGTCCAATGGACATGCACTCCAGAGTCTTGCCAGTAGTAGGTAATCTGTGCACTGTTTTATGAATATTGTGAATTCGGACATAGTACTCTTTTCTCTAGAGATGTCACGAAGACATTTTCACACCAGTAAATAAACTTGTGACAACACCAGTATTACCGATAACACCTGGGGTATTAGATATATATATTTTGCAGGCATCAGGGAGCCACTATCAATATGTGGGGTATTAAAAATGCTTTTGAATACGCGCTCGCTTTTTTACTTTCGTTTTCTAATTCGCGATCATGCATATTAATCTTAGCATAGACTAGACTCATAGACTAATCTTAGCACTTTCACGCAGTCAAACGGCATGGACCTGATGTGAAATCTGAATAAAGAAAGACAGTTGGTGGATGCGAGTACATCTGTAAAATAAACATGTGGGAGAGTAAACATGAATTCATGATCACATAAAGAAAGAGAAAGATCGCCTTTAGCATTGTAATATAACCTAGTTAATGTGACTGAAACATCTCTCAGGAGAGACAACTGCTTTCATTTCAGACTTCAGAACATGAAGTGCCCTGACGGATGGGTGTCTTGTAAAGATCAGAGCCACATTTTCTTAGGTTGGGAGAATATAATGCACAAAGCAGTGACTCGCACAATGTAGTGGTGCTGGTTTTCAAACATAGACAATTATGGAAGTGCCCAATGGCACAAAAGTGAAACCTTCTCGGCTGTCAGAAAGTGCCTCTCTGCAGACTGCAGAAGTGGAGCATCACAGAGGCGACAAGAAAAGAACAAAGTGACAGGGACGGTCTTATTTCCTAGGGTTCTTCAGGGAGCAGATGCAGGCAATCTCATTTAGCGTTAAACATGAGACGAGATGTGCCTTCTCCTCCTCTCTCACTCCGGCTTTATCTCTCTCGCACACGCAAACTTGTTGGTGTCTGATCATGTGGGCTTTGCTTGAGTTGTAGAGAGCTGCCACTCATCCAATGGCTATGGAGTGACAAAACCCTTGGCGGTAATTTCAGCAAAAAGCTTGGCAGCGCAGAAGAGAGGAGAACTGTGGCTGAATGCGATTGGCCCCCAGATGCCTCTTTTGGAAGATAGCAGGATAGGCAGCTTGAAAAATGCATTGATATTTTGAGGGAGTGAGAAGGAATGAGTGGAATTGGAGAGAAACTGAATTTCCACAGGTGCGATTTTGGAGTCGGATCAATTTCTGAGCCTTCGGGTGCATATTTGAAGCCAAAATTTGTGTTGTGAATTAGCCAAACGAATGATTTGTTCCTTGATTTTTGTGGATATGCAGTCTTGAAATCAGTATGCAGAGCTCCAAATCCAGCTCACAAGACAAATGCAAAAATATACAAACATTACCACTCCAGTTCGGACACACAAGAGACCCAGCGAAAAGCTTCTCATTTCCAGCATATTATTAAGGCCATAATCAACTGGGTATCACGGTCCTCCCCTTGTCCCTATGTGGTTGTAATTACACTGACATGCAGACAGTGGCAGGCAAAGTGATTTTCGCTCCCTGCAGAATGAACACCACCTCTTTAACCATCCAGTCAGGTCGCTCGGGGAGCCACACGCAATTTCCATCCTCATTCAATTCAATTGCTGGAGCATGCAAATGGAATTTCTCATTGTTTGCCTGACTGCTCCAATAGTAGTTCTTATTTGCAGGACGTCACCTTATAACCACAATGAGTAATCTGTAAATACATGAGGTCATGTCATATTTTCCCTATTATACATTGAATATGTGTTTAATTCATGACTGACAGATAGTGACACTGTATATGGAATCGTTTTGCTCTTCATAGAACATTAACTACCAATTCTGTGATTCTCTCTACTGATTTGATGGTATACTGAAGGCATTCACCAACTATTTTTGTGAAAAAATTAGAAATACGCTCGAAACAAAAAACAAATATTAAGGTAACTTCAATAAAGATGACCCACCAACTAGGGCTGCACAATTAATCGAAAAAAAAAAAAATCACGATCTCGATTCAAGCATGAATGCGATCTCATTTCTTAATGATGGCGATTCACTTCCGTGTATTTCCCTGCATTCAGATCATGCTGCATTCACGCGTTATTGGTCACACTCACACAATAACAAAATAGGGTTGTGATGGCTGACCGACATCACGATGGAAAGGTCACGTATATCTATTGATTCGTGTACACTATTGGTTGGGAACGGAACCTATGGCTCGCAAGCCATACCTGGCTCTTTGGCAAAAATCATGTGGCTCGCATGGTCCAACAAACGATAAAAAAAAATGAAGACACATCAACAGAGATCGGCTCTTTCTACAGAAAAAGCAACCAATTACAATTCCCTTGTTGTACTACCGAAGTTAATGAAAAGTGTATGATAACAATAATAATAATAATAATAATGTGGAAGAGGGCTTTGAGCTGGGCAGGACCAGCGGCGAAGAGGCCATCTTGTCCGGAGACACTGGCTCGGCGGGCGTGACATGAACAGTCTCTGGATCGGCAGACGTGACGTGAACAGTCTCTGGATCGGCAGACGTGACGTGAACAGTCTCTGGATCGGCAGACGTGACGTGAACCGTCTCTGGATCGGCAGACGTGACGTGAACAGTCTCTGGATCGGCAGAAGTGACGTGAACAGTCTCTGGATCGGCAGACGTGACGTGAACAGTCTCTGGATCGGCAGAAGTGACGTGAACAGTCTCTGGATCGGCAGAAGTGACGTGAACAGTCTCTGGATCGGCAGACGTGACGTGAACAGTCTCTGGATCGGCAGAAGTGACGTGAACAGTCTCTGGATCGGCAGAAGTGACGTGAACAGTCTCTGGATCGGCAGACGTGACGTGAACAGTCTCTGGATCGGCAGAAGTGACGTGAACAGTCTCTGGATCGGCGGGCGTGACGTGAACAGTCTCTGGATCGGCAGACGTGACGTGAACAGTCTCTGGATCGGCAGACGTGACGTGAACAGTCTCTGGATCGGTAGACGTGACGTGAACAGTCTCTGGGTCGGCAGACGTGACGTGAACCGTCTCTGGATCGGCAGAAGTGACGTGAACAATCTCTGGATCGGCAGACGTGACGTGAACAGTCTCTGGATCGGCAGAAGTGACGTGAACAGTCTCTGGATCGGCAGAAGTGACGTGAACCGTCTCTGGATCGGCAGAAGTGACGTGAACACCCTCTGGATCGGCAGAACAATCTCTGGATCGGCAGAAGTGACGTGAACAATCTCTGGATCGGCAGAAGTGACGTGAACAATCTCTGGATCGGCAGAAGTGACGTGAACCGTCTCTGGATCGGCAGACGTGACGTGAACCGTCTCTGGATCGGCAGACGTGACGTGAACAGTCTCTGGATCGGAAGAAGTGACGTGAACCGTCTCTGGATCGGAAGAAGTGACGTGAACAATCTCTGGATCGGCAGGCATGACGGGAACAATCTCTGCAGACGTGACGCGAAGAGACTCAGGCTTTGCAGGCATGACACGAAGAGACTCAGGCTTTGCAGGCATCCTGGGGATAAGAATCAGGCGTAGACGCCTACTTGGCTGGAGATTACAATTTAAAGCTGCTGGATTCATCGTTTGGTCGGTCGTTCTGTTATGATGAGGCAAGGACGAAGCAGAGAGAGAATCCATACGCAAAACTAATTTAATGAAACAAACAGGAACTCCAGGGCAAACAAAGGAACACAGAACTCAGGACAGGAACATGGAAACAGCTACAACGACCGACAAACAACAACTGAAGCACAGAGGTTTATATACACAGGCAAACAAGCTAAACAAGATAACAAGGGGGTGTGGTTAATCAGAAACACCTGGGGAGACTAATAAACAAGAAAAACTACAAAGGACTACAAAACATGGCACAGGACAGGAAATAAAAGTCCACACAAGACAAGGGAAACACAGGACAGGAATCATGACACTATGGATCAACACCAAATATTTTTGTAAAAAACAAAAAACAATTATTTATTTTTTTAAACAAAACAGACTTAGGGTAATTCTAATTAAATTAATTTGCTAAAGTTCAGCTAAATATAAAGTGCAATATACAGTAGGCCTATAAAAAAAATTATAAATGATATCGCCCCTTTCACATTAAAATTAATTCAGTAAAATGCATGACTAGATTATTTTATGCAAGAATCATAAAGATACTTGTGAATATTTGTATACAAACAGTTCATACACACACATACAACATGCGTATAATATGCATGTACAAAAATCTGTGCAGCTGCATTTAAATAAATATGTATTAAAACATAACACTTAAATACATTAACCTGGTACTATATAAATGAATATACTTGATAATATTCAGCTACATAACATTAAAGGGTGTCAAGTTGGTACACAAGAGACAACTTTCATTCCATTTGTGGATTATCTAGAGCATGTTCAGTGGGAGAGAGGTGAGTGTAGGTGTTCATGAGTGGGTGGAATAACCGCCCTCATCTATTTTCTGCTCTGAGTTTGTTTGTACGTGCAAATCCCGACTATTTTTAAAAGTTTAAAGTATGAAGTACTTCATAACTGAGGGATGCAGCAAACCCAATTCTGTTTCATGCATTAGCATATCCACCTTATTCTTGACGATCTTACTGCGTTTTGAATTATGGGTGGCACTTCCGGTTTTGGGAACTTCCATTCAAAAAGACTGAAACGAACCATTTCAAATCATAAGATTGCCCTACAAATAAAGCTTATCCGTCAGGTTGACTCAATGAGCTATCAGTTTTATTCCATGTTTTATTTAAGAATAACATGAGAATAACGTAACACGTGACATGTTATAACAAGAATATCTATGGCAAGAGCTCTTTTCAGTCACTGCATGAAAAACGTCAACATATACTGCACATTTGCGGTCTGTTCTCCCGATTTAACTTATGATATATGCCATTAATAATTCACTGGAATGCACAAAGAATCTCTCTTTTTTTCTCCTCAAATCCTCACGTCTCTTTCCAGGTTTGTTTTCACAGGTAAATACAATTTATTATCTGTCAAAATGACTGAAATCACTTTGAAATAGTATCACGCAATGCTGAAGTATATAAATTATTATTATAATAATTATTAAGGCAACGTATGTTACATAATACAGATTACCACAGTGATATTTAACCGTCCGATTTTGCTGTGGAAAGATTCACGCTTTTGGGGTTATTCATGGTCTGTTGAAAGAGCCTTGTTGATGCTTTTACACTTTTAAATGTCCTTTTAATGTTCAATGGTTGAAGGATGAGTAGAATAATGTAATGTCATTGTAAACAGTTTTAAAAATATATTATTGCGTCCATAGAGCTAGTCTTTCACTGATTGTTTACAGCTTAACGGAAGTTACACCCATAATTCACTCAAAGAGTCATGGGGCGTAGGAATAATGTGGATATATTTTGTGCCCTGACTGTGTTCAGATATTTTTACAGAATTTTCTACTAGGCTCTTCTCAGTTGTCCCTCATTAAAAATTTAACCCAAGCAGGGCACCAGCACTGTTTTGGGAACTTCTGAGATTGGGCACGAAAAATCCAGCATTGGATTGGTTTTGCATCATGGGTTGCTGGTTTGCTCTAACGGCATAAACCAGCCTGGACCAATTTTTCTAGTTCTGTATTTTTCAGGCAGTGCAGAGCCCGGGGCAGAACACAGAGAGAGACGGGGTAAACAGAGATGCTGTAAGCAACTTCAGCCAGGGCAGAAAATGAACCCATGCTCCCCTTTTCCTGGGATTAATTGAATTCTTGCTGCTATTAAAGTGGCTAGGAGAGCTGAGCGACAGCTAGGAATGCAGAAGAGGTCTGGACTCTTCATGTCTGTTGCGCTGACTGGGACGATATCTCTCTCTGATGTGCGTTTCTTTGTGAGGAAGGGCTGCAGTTGACTGTGAAGGATGTTACTTTAAATAGTGCCTTAAAAAAAATGCTTGACACTATTATCCTTCCAAAAATAGAAAACGGCAAGACAGAATGTATAGGAAAGAAAAATCACACCTGAAATTGTTTCAATTGTTTCTTCTAGACAGTGTTGGAGATCAAACTGAGAAAAGACACCAGTAATCTCGTATGCTCCTTTTCAGGCTTTTTCTATCGTTAACTGAAACCATACAAAATCTAAATACTTGAAATAAACATAAAATAAAATAAAAATAAAATAATAGGCAATAAATAAAGGCAACATTTCTCATTGTCATTTAGTTTAAGTTGAAGTACTAAATATCTAAAATAAAATAAAATAAACAAAAACTCATAACTAAAACAATAAAAAACAGACATAAGTACAAACACTACAAAATTATTAAAAAATTTAAAATTTAAATGAAAACAGCTAATATAAAAAATAATAATATCTAATTCACAATATTAACAAAAACTATAATAGTAGATCAATAATACTAAAATTTTATTTTCCGATAAGATAAATACACAAACCATGCATATTCGCTGTATGTCAACATTTCTCTTTTAAATTGAATTATTTTAAGGCATTTTGAAGAAATAAAAGGAGATAAAAGTTCTCCCAAACAGTTTACCCCAAAAATGAAAATTGTATCATCATTTACTCCCCCTCTTGTGTGTGTTTTTCTTTTTTAATAAATGGTGGTTGGTATATGGTGCATTAATAAAGCTTAATCTTTAGCAAAAAGGTCACCTTCAGTTGTGAGGCTTTGCAGTCATTTCTAGATGAGCTTAGATCAGATTGTCCTTCTAAATGTCCTTGAGAAGGTTTGGGTGATAACCTGCTTTTCTCATCCACCTTTATCACCTGGCTATCCCGCATGGATCGGCTCATGTGTTTAGACAGGACGAATGCACCTGTTCTATGAGCCATTCCTGTGGAAACCCAGATGAGTGAGTGCAGTTTAGATGCAGGTGTGCCAGAACTCATAACCTGAGCATGGACACTGCTTATATCCAGATAAAGCTGTTATCAGCACGCTTCCAGCCGGCAGGCTTTAGCGGACCTCTCTTTTTTCCCCAGGACTTTTCAAAGGGGGTTTCCTTCAAAGGAAGCAAAGAGAAAGTTTCAGTTCTGGGCAGAAGGATTTAACCCTAAACATGCCCCCTAGCTGTGGGTTAGATCATGTGCAGGGGAGAGAACACACGACGCTGCTGTGACAGAGACATTTTAGCATTTGTATTACCAGTCGGACCTCTTGAATCTGGTGGTGAAGTTATCGAAGGATTCTTGCTCAGGCATACAACAATAAGTATTCAATCACACGTCTACCACATTTCAATTTCATACTGTTCATAAGGTGAAGGCTCCTCACTCTCTAAGCAATCAAATATAATCTCAAAACAATATATACTTCAGTGAGCAACATGGGTCCCTTAAGAGTACGTTTGGGTAGTTGTCCACTTCATTCCACTGTTTTATAGCTTTGTGAAGAACAGAAAATACTAACACTGCTATCGGCTTAGATTCAACTGAACCTGTAGAAGGAGGAGGTCTGAAACAAAGCATTAGAGAACGCATTGATTGAACTGGAAACTCATTTAAAACAGTTCTATGCTATTCAACAACCGAGTCCACGCTAGCTGTGCTACTTTCATTCCTATTAATTTAACACAAGCTTACCTAACAAAGACATCCGAAAATCATATTAAATGATGAGTATCAGTTATTATCCACAGATATTACAACTTGTTCAGAAATACTTATGAAAGAAATGCAGCAAATAAGGCATGATAAAGCTCTCTTTGAAATTATTTTTAACTTTTTTTTTTCTCATTCCTGAATAGTTTTTATATATACAGGCAGACATGACATTATTTCTTGTCCTCATTATTGCTTGTACACAACTGACAGCGTACCTCGCAGATACTTTACAGCCTTGAATCATCACCACCAGCTTTTGCTGAAGTCCTAATATAATATAATATAATATAATATAATATAATATAATATAATATAATATATGTAAGGTGCATTTACTTGATCAAAAATACAGTAAATAAAGCAATATTGTGAAACACTATTACAATTTTCAATAACCGTTTTCTATTTTATTATATTTTAAAATGTAATTTATTCCTGTGATCAAAGCTGAATTTTCAGCATCATTACTCCAGTCTTCAGACTCACATGATCCTTCAGAAATCATTCTAAAATGCTGATTTGCTGCTTAAAAATACATATTATTATTATTATTATTATCCACAAATATATATTGTTGTGGAATCCTTGATTTTTAAAAAGTCAGGATTATTTGATTATTAGGAAGTTAATGAATAGAACAGCATTTATTTGAAATAGAAATCTTTTGTATCATTATAAATATCTTTACTGTCACTTTTGATCAATTTAATGCATTTGTTAAAAAAAATTAATAAATAAAAGTTAATATTGTTAACATTTGTTCACATTTAGTTACCAATAGTTTATATTTAATTATATTTAAACCTTTAAAATAATACAAAATACTGAAACATATTTCTATAGCACACTGAGTGATTAGTTACAAAGCCTGAAGTATCAGTGTGAGGTTTTATGGCACGAGTTTCACATTTATTTTTATTTTTTTCCTATAGTCACTTCTAAAACTTTATAGAGAGAAGTTCGGAACTTGCCAAGAAGTGAATTATTGATGTGGGCTACTGACTACAGAATAAAGAAGCATTTACTTCGTGTGGGTTTGCCTGAATTAATCATAACATGAGACTAAGATGGGGGATGAATTCTTTCTTTACAAAACCCACCAATTTTCCAGTAAATGACAGATGTCTTCTCGCAAAACTGGACCCAGCCATTATCGACAGCATCAGTTTACCGTGCACATCAAACATTCAGCAGATGGCCTTTTGTCTGTACTGCGTTCTTGCATTTTCCGCCTACATTGTTAAACATGCGCAACATGCAATTTTGACATCAGCATTCGCAACGTCTCTGTCGACAGAAATGTTTGAGGGAACCATCGGCAGTTAACTGACCCAATGTTATAAAACATGAATGACAGACTGGATATGCAGTATTTAACGGCAACATTTCCAATATTAATGTTAATCATACACTGACATTTAGCCTAATAAAATCCCCCAAAGTATCTTTCTTCCCTCTCCCCAGACTTTATGGATTCCCTCCATACTAGCCATAGCTATAGTTTCCATGGAGACAAACTGACTGTATAAGACCTGTACATTTCCCACATGCAGATGTGTGCAGTGGTCCAAGAGCCACAGAGCGTCATTGAGATATTAGGGTTGACATTTCTTGCTGCCAAACACCACGTCAAGCCCCTTTCCCACGGGATTTATGGCACGGTTGATGTGGTAAGTGGCGCTGACTGCAGGGTGGAGTACGAATACACTGCAATAGAAAGCAATGGACTGTTGATTCATCCTCCGTGTCTGTGGGCTTGCACACTTGATCAATACTAATCCCCTCATCCGTCACGGGTCACATCCAGCTGTACATCTCTCACTGTCAGCACATGAGTGCACATGAAGTGATTCTCAGGACACTTGTTTAACAGTCCTCTGGGATGAGCTGCTCAATAAACTTAACAATTTTCCGGACATTCACATTACATTAAGAGTGATTTTATTTGTCAAACTCTAGATATTTCTGTATATTTATAGTTTGTTAATTTGCCATATTTTTTTTTTTAGCTTGTCACAGTGCATTCTGGGATTGCCTGCCCTATATGAAGCCTATGGCCCTGCCCCAAATGGCACACTTCATATGTACTTGCAGTCTTTTAGATAGTTCACCCAAAAAAGAAATTCGGTCACCATTTAATCACTCTTATGTCATTCCAAACCCATAAGACTTTCATTCATCTTCAGAACACGAATCTTTTTGATGAAATCTGAGAGCTTTCTGACCCTCCATTGATAGCTACACAACTAGAACTTTGACGCTTCAAAAAGTTCATAAAAATATCGTAAAACTAATCCATATGAATTTAAATTTTCTGAAGAGACTTTCTGAAGAGGCTTTTTAAAAAAAATAATTTTTGAGTTTCTTAACCCAGTGAATTGCAAACAACTAGAAAGCCATGTAAATGCATTGCTTAAAAAGAGTGGGAAGCCTGAAGAACATTTGGCTTTTTAAAATTTTGAAATCCTAATTAAGACATTTTAAGACAAAGGGCCCTATCTTACAGCGCCAAGCACGACACAAGTGTTTTTTGCTAGTTTCAGCCTGACGCAGTTATCATTTTCACATCCTGCACTACGTTGTTTAAATAGCAAATGCATTTGCGCCCATGGGTGTGCTGGTCTGAAAACTATTTTACTATTTTATTTTATATATGAGTAAAAACATTTTTACATTTTTTTGTTTTTCTTAACCCAGTAAATAGCAAACAACTAGAAAGCCAAGTATATTCCTGAAATTCCTGTGGGAAGCCTGAAGAACATTTGGCTCTTTAAAATTTTGAAATCCTGAAATTATATTTTTATTTAGCCTACATTATTAAAATTGGGACCCTTTAAATGTTGCTGTGTACAATGGGGGGGGCTTGGAGTCAAAAAGGTTAAGAACCACTGCTATATACAGTAAGAATTTGGTCTAAAGAAGGTGTTATATGAAGCGTAATCATTTTTAAACAGACTTCATGTCAGGAGCATGCATACAGCCTGAAAAGTCTGCCAAGGCAGCTCACTAAGTTCTAGAACAGAACCAATTTGCACTTTTGCTACTTGCTATGGTCTATTTAGCAACATTTTAAAGTTTACTAGCATATAGATGGCCTCCAAGCTTAAACACATTGACTAAAAGTCGAAAAACACAACATCAAATTTTTATAGGGTTTTTGAAAACATTAAAAAAAGGTCTTGAAGTATTAGCTTTATCTACTAAACCCAATTTGTTTTAAGTTCCATTATTAGAATGGATCTTGGCGATAACTTGTATGCCTCTGTTGTGGTCCTGTCAATAACCTGTTAAAAGAAATTCATTCCACCCAATCTCTTTTGATCAGTGGGTAGACGTGTGATTTTGCCTATTACACTGAATCGATAGACAGGCTCCAGGCCAGATGCATAACTTTCTTAACTGACACAGGATTCATTCTCGCCTTCATCAATAATGGATCTAAATGGACAGCATCAAATAAGATCTCAGACTTTAGCAGGGATTCGGCCTCCAACAAAGAGTACAGGCAACAGGAGGCGGAAAAAATCTAAATCAAAACTTGAAGCTGGTTTTAGAGGAAACTTTATTTATAATGCAGGCGTGTGTCAAAACGATTCAAGTGTGGGTAAAAAACACTTTCTGAAGGTTGAAGAAAACTTCTGGCCACAACTTTTTTTTTTATGTGTGGCAGAAGTAAAAAAAAAAAAAACAGGTTTGCAATGGACAAATGTAAGATGTTCATATTAAGAAATAGAGCAAAACTAAAATTATTCAATAATTTTGACATATATATATAGGCCTAAGTGTGTGTGTGTGTGTGTGTGTGTGTATGTATATACAGTATATATATATATAATGTTCCTGTATGAGATATAGCCTCCGTGAGTACATCCCGATATTGATAACACTGCCTGAACATCACCTGCAATCAGATTCAGATTTGAATTCAATCGGTTCAGGTGCAGTGTGAACACGCGCGTTGAGGGTTTTCTGTTAGAACGGTGTCGTGTTAGCGGCCCCTAAGTTAATAACTAATGATCTTCACAACGGAAGTGAATAAATCAATCAAAACTAACTTTAGCTGGACAATAACTTTATCCTAGAGCTGCTGTAAAGCCAAAACAATCTCTGTTACTGTAATTTCCTATTATCACTGTAAAGCTGCTTTGAAACAATTCATATTGTTAAAAGCACTATATAAATTGAAGGTGACTTGACTTGAACACACAACCTACAGTCCACATTTATATTTATCCATATTTCCCACCATAAATAATCTCCAGTAATGAATGACGCCTACTCCAACCCTGCCCTCCCCTCTACCCCTGACTCTCAAAGGGTCTTTGTCCGAGGATGAGAATGAGCCATTCTCTCTCTCACAGATGACCCCTCTTGTCTCCACAGGCGCTGCTGAGGACGTGACTGCCCACGTGGTCTGGATGCCAGCCGCTGCCTCTCAGAACCCCTGACAATCCCAGAAACACATCCTCATCCTCCGTTTCCACGCTCTCGACCCCCCCGGTCTGCGAGGATTATTGAGTCTTGGGATTACTGAAGTGTCCACTTTGGCCGCGGGAGAAAGGGCACACTATTACTTGTGAGTATCCTCAGCTGCTCCAAGCCTCAGCTCTGCCTGCGCAATTACAGTCATTATGGGCTTTTGTGCTTACTTGGTGGAAAAGAAAATGCAGGGAACACTTTATTAGAGCAAATGAAATGCTTCATCATATATTATTGGCCATTACTTTAATTATCGGCATAACAGAATGAAACGAACGAAAACAGATCTTTCTTGCCTTGAGTTCTTATATCTGAAATGGGCTCGAGACTAAATTGAAGGAACTGGGGCATTGCCAGAGATGTCATGCTAATGTTTTGGCCATAAAATGCCTTGAGCGGGACTCGGGCATGTTAGGGATTCAGTTAGCGTCCGTGTGAGCGGCTGCATGGGTTGTCAACCTACCGCAATAAATAATTGAAATGGATGTCCGACAACATTGTGTGTAGTTTCAGCGTTTGCTAGGGTTGCAAGCTCTGTGAAAATTTTGAGTTTTACTGCGAATGTGAGAATTGGTTTAGAAGCTCGACGGACTCAGGGGGAGATCACACACCATCTGATTTCAGCAATCTTCCTGCTGGTGTAAAATATCTTAGGCCTGTTATTACCGGAGAGTGTCTGTCTGAGTCTAGGGGCGGAATAAAACATGTAAGGTGAAAGCTGCAGATGATTTGGAAGCCAGAATGACTTAATGCAATCTGAGATGAGGAACAGGGAGAGCCGGAGAGGCTGAGGATGTGACACATGGATGGATTTTTCTGTATGTTGATGTGGGCTGCCTGATTTAGAAATACACATGTAGTGATGAAACCAACACAAAGCACACACGTCTTGACTGGACGAAGAAAACTTGTACTACAAAGAAACACACTAAAAACATGCTTTCATGCTGTTAAAGGTAGAAAAAAAATAGATTTACTTTTTTTAATGGCTGTTCTTTGACATATTGTGTGCAATTTATTGGTGCTCATTATTTCAAATAATAATTGGAAAAAAACCAATTAGATTAAATCAAAATATAAACTACCCGTCTAACCCAATTTTCGCTTTCTTTGCTATTTCAAACCCCAACTCTGATGCTGCATTCAACACACTTCCCCTGGAATAAACTTTAAAATGTTAATTAAACACTTGTCATCTACTCGTTGTTTAATTGTTTACTTGTTTTCTGCGCAAAAGGAAGTCAAAAATATAATAGTAGGAAGTAATTATTATGATATAAAGACAATATAACAAACGAGACAATGTTTTGAATGGAAGATCATTTCCACTGCCCAAAAAGAATTTAATTATGAGCTTAGAGAAGGAAAGAAATTCACACTGAAAGTCACAATTGTGAGAAATATCTCTGAAGTAGAAATGGTCTTCGATAGTTTTGCGTAATTCAAACCACCGTAACATCCAAAAATTCTCCAAAATGGAAATGGGTGGAAATGTCTCAACATTAGTGTTTTGGAGGCAAAGTTGCAAAAATTATATTTTCCTCGTGAAACTGCCCTGACATATATGGTTGGTAAACACTTGAAAAGCAGAGAAGCAACAATCCTGAGTAAATCACAGTACTTCACAGTCTCATTTACTAAAAGGACGGATGGCTAATCAGCAAGTCTCGGGATCAATCCAGGAGTCCAGCCGTCATGTATCTTCCATCGGCTAGTGAGCGTCTACTCAGACTCTGAACACTGCTAAATGAGTGTCTAAGATAAAACAGCACAATGGCTGTCACAAACACACTCCAACATACAAAGGTGCACAAACATGGTCTGAAAACACCAGGAGGCTGTGGATGTGATGAATTGAATGGAAAGACTGTCCTTTCCAGCACAGCAGTGTTTCAGTGGCACATCCTGATCCTGCAGAGAGAGAGCGGCTTGAGAGACCCGGGCTGATCGGCAGTTCTGGGAGTTAATTAACACCAGAGGTCTAGCAGCTGTTGTGCCCCCCCCACCACCACCACCACCACCACCCTACCACCCTACCTTTCAACTCTGTACCACATGACCATATCTTATAGACGCGATCACACTTTAACATGTTTGCTAGGACATATAACAGACCTAAGCATTAAAGCAATAAACAGTATGCATGTAGTGGGTATAAAATAAGATATCTGCAATAGATACAAATATTTACAGAAATTACTTTTCAAATCGCGTGGGTAATTAGGGTCAACCTACGCAACTATCTATAATTACAATAACACAAAATAAAACTAAAGTAATGCTGTAAAGACAATCCTTTTTGTTAAGTATTTAAAAATGAGTTATATCAAATTATACAGTATAGTTACAAAAGGCAATAAAAGGTAGACAGACAGACAGACAGACAGACAGACAGATAGATAGATAGATAGATAGATAGATAGATAGATAGATAGATAGATAGATAGATAGATAGATAGATAGATAGATAGATAGATAGATAGATAGATAGATAGATAGATAGATAATGCACAAATGGAAAGACATCTGCCCATCCATCCCACCCACAGGGATAAAAATGCCTCTCATTATACATGAGCTCTCTAAATGAAAAACTCTGTCCTTAAATAAATAAGAACCAGACAGGAGAAGTGTTGATTTAAGTTATTTGATCTGTCTATGAGTCCGGTCCATGTTATCAGCCCACTGTTAGGCAGATGTGAGCAGGCCTAGGAAGCCTAGCAACCCCTGACACATGGATAATTAATTTATATTTCTAGGGGAAGACACTTAAGCCCATCCACGTCCATGGTCAGAGCAGTGTGTTAAGAGAAGAAACTAGCTTGTTTTCCAGAAGGCTTCTGTATTGTAGACACAATGAAGCGTTTGATTTGACATCCTTGCGCCTCAGTGGCCTTGCATGTTAAAATGCTCTCTCAATTTGGAACAGTACTTCATTTCTTAACCCTTTCTGTGGAGCCTCAACGTTTTATAGATAATAAAATGCTCTCTCAATATGGAACAGTAATTCATTTCTTAGCCCTTTCTGTGAATAAAAATGTGCTTTCCTCTCTCAACCACACAACATGAGTGGTGGCATACATCCGCAAAACAACCCAGAACAAGATCTATTAATAGGCTGTTCTTTATCTGCTCATTAAGAAATCAATAGGAAACATCCACATTTGAAAAAGGAAGTAACCTTTGCTCCCGAGACTGATCTGATATCATCAGAAAATCCTCGTATCTTGCATGAGTTCAATTATAGCTGCTGCGATACTCCAAAGAGTCTACTTACAGCTGTGTGGGAGTGCAACGGATGTGTTCGCATTTGAGTCAAACTCACGATTAAATCCATGAATGTCCAACACAGAAACTGAGACAAACCCATGGCATTGTGGCTTATTTATGTGACATGATTTTAGCGTTTACATGGCTGCGAGTAATGCAAGTAAATGAGCCATAGAGTGTGTAGTAAATCCACACTTAATCTTTTTCTTTTTTATCGTGTCTATTTTTCTGCTCTTTAGAGTAATCCCATCACTGAAGAGCGTTTCTAGTGTGTAGCATTTACCGCAAGCACTTCCATATGGCGTTTGCATGCTCCTAGCCTGTTTGCACGCAGCTGCTAAACTATGCAAATAGCAACATAAGCTCAACATATCTTGTATGCATAGAAATTAATGAACCGTAAATGTGTCTGTGAAGTAAGATGGGAGAAATAAATGGGAAGAGGGGAAGTGAGGACATGACTATAAAAGACATTGCCTAGTACATACTAAAATGGGTAGCATTTTAGAACATTGTTCCGTTATTAATAAATAACTACACAGGAACAAATAGCACTGTTGAATGCAGTAGTTCACTATTAGGTTTTTTCATAAAATTTTAATTCTTTCGCCCAAGGGTGTAGATTTGGTTTGAACATTGGGGGGGTTGAAGTTTGGGTATGCCTCCTGATGCCTCCTTTTCATGCGATCATGGTATAAATATTGGGGGGGTTGCAATGCATAGATTTTAATATTGGGGGGGGTTATCTCCCCCCCAACCCCCCCACGATTTACACCCCTGCTTTCGCCCAACTACAGCTCACAATTTCTGGAGGAGACACTTATTGAGTCCTAAAGAGCTCATGAAGCAAATTTGACAAGGAATGCTAATTAACATTTCCTTTAATAAGGGAATTGGAGGCTCTCCAAAAAGCTATGGAAAAACAGCACTGGTGGAGAACTTCTGTTACAGTATGATGGGCCCCAGGGAAGACCAGAGGGAGGAGGAGAACCTTCGCTACTGAAAAATATAAATCCAGATTTCCACAATCCTCTGTGGGATTTGCAAGATGGATGCCCAACTTTTTTAGCAGTTGGAAGCCCTGAGGCGGTACACAATAGTGGTCCTCCCTAAGTGATATGGTAGTTCTGTTTTAGAACAGAATAGAAACAAATAAAAACATGTGTTGTTGTTGTTTATATGAAAGTTATATAATGCCCACAAACTGCACAGTGTATGGTAAGCAAGATTTACTGCAAACCCTAATGCTCCAAATAATTAATAGGTTTGAGTAGGGTAAACTTAAATTAAACCAATTAGTTCAATCAAATCAACTTTTATGAGTATTTAGACATTTCTTTTTCTTTTGAGTTCACAAAACTGACACATTTTAAGTAATCTGAATTGTTTCATTGTTTTGAGTTTTATGAACTTGTTTCTTTTAATTTGCGATCGAAGCATTGTGTTACCAATTAGCAAGTAAGCATTTACTGAAATAGCTAGTTAAAGCTAGCCAAGTTTCTACTACTAAAAATATTTAAATTGAGATTACATGATAATTTTATGTTAAAAGTATGAATTAGCTTACTCAAATATTTCAAGTTAAGAGCAATTAAACTGTACGAGTACGAAAAGAATTTTGTAACTTGAAAAATGTTATGTAACTGATTACCTCAAATTTTTTGAGTTCTGCAAACTTATCTGGATTCACAGTATAGCCCTTAACTTCTGTTAAAGGGATAGTTCACCCAAAAAATGAAAATGCCTTCATATCATTCAATTTGGCAAACTATCCTTTTAAGTAACTAAATGTGAACTAGTCCCTGTGTTGTATCCCTGTAGCTCTTCACAAAGTCGGAAGCAGTAACATGTTAATTTACGCGTGAGCTTAAGGAAATCATATTAGAAAAAATGGAACACTGCAAAGTCAGGGATGAATTTTAATCTCACACAGCGCAAGAGCAATCAATCCTTCCTATTCAATCTCTCCCTCGGCTCTTGGAAATGAATTCAGCTCAGTTTCATGTATTTTATCCCTTTCTCAAATCAAACAGTCTGAAACGACAGCATTACAAGTGAGAGAAGTATTAACCTCTTTGCCTTTGTGGGTGGCTGTGTGGATAAGTGGTATAAGAACTACTACACCCAAATGAATGGCATGCTAGATTGATTCCTTGATGTGTGGGCCATTGTTTGTCATTATGAGTGTGCTTTGCTAGACTTAAGCTGTTTAGTTCTACAAGAACCTCAAGGCAGATTTACACTGTCTGGTCATGCAAGCATCCATCTCATCTCAGCCCAAACATGTACGTCATCACTAGCTTTGCTCAGCAGAGCAGACTTCTGGCACTGTGTCCTTAAGAATAAACATGAACACATTAAACAGGACATTTCTGAGGACAGGACAAAAGACGTTTATTACCATTACGCAGTACTTATTGCATTCAGTACAGACAAATCACACCTCAGACAAGGTATGATTTCTTTTGCTGTGGTGAAAAGTGCAGAAAAATGTCACAGGAAACAAACACAGGGAAGCTTTTAACTTGATACATTATAAAAAATATATTACTTTTAAACATTAACAACAGGACCCAAATACACTCTACCGATGCCATTGAAAATATAGGCAAAGGAGATCGATCTTATAATAAGAATTGCTTTCAGGACTGTTAAAATATCAATCAACCACAATTAATCAGGGAAAAATCAATATTGTCCTACTCAAGCAAAACTATTCATGTGACATATGCCTACTATATACGCTTCTAAGCGTCTCTTTAATGATTTATGTAGTTGAATTGTACTATAAGTACTTCACTTTTTGCTGCTGTCCGCAACCATATCACAACAGACCTGTGTCCATTTATTTTTTACACATCTTCTCTGTGCCTATTTTTATCTCACTCCAGCTTTGTATCCTTTCTCTTATCTTCACTCTCTGCTTGTTCAGTGCCATGATGACACTGGTAGTGCTGCTACAGTGGGTTAAGAAGCCAGTCAGATGTCAGGTTTCACTGCAAAATCACTCATTGTGCTCTGAAGCATTGACACCGCACTTTCTGCTGTTGCCGATACCAAACATCCCAGTGTGTCAGCAGTTCTTTCCTTCCTTCTGTCATATTAATCTACCGCTGAGTACATTAAAATGTGACTTTGGAGTAAGCACTCAGTGTATTGCTGTCTGTAAAATGCCAGAAAAATGATAGGAGAGAAGAGAAATCCTATCAGGTCAAAAGGAATGTCGGCTGTATTGCATTTCCTTGTTCAAGGACATAACCTCTACGGTAGAACCACACTGTATAACTTGAGAACGTTCAGCACAACCTGTATTAGGCCATTTTTTTATTTGCAACAGCCTGAGGATACATCAGGCTATTTAAAAATATCAAAGCACATTCAGATTTTATTAGGATATATTACCAAACTAGGAAAATTACCAAATCTTTATAAATAAACCACCGATTTGAGCTTTAAACAACTACATTCTCACCTGAAAAACTCTACACAAAAACAGTTGTATTTTTAAATTACGTGGGTTTTCCCCTCTGCTATTGACGCTTGCTGGTTAGTGCGAGATGCATTCTGGGATACCTGGCTGTCTCAAGTCACCTCTTGATGCATCCTCGATAAAAGGGGCGGATCAAGAACACATCCAGGGATTTGAACTGTACTTGGCTGGATGTGAACTTTGAATTGGATGACGCAACTGATGACGTTTCACAAGTCCACAAATACAGACAAGAACGCAGAGTCACTGAATTATTCACTCAACTGATTTGTTCAATTCTTTCAGGAACAAAACAAGTCACTGTCTTTATGAATGAGTCGTTAAATCAATCATTCATCCAAGAAGAGCGATCTGGCCCGTGCAATATTGCGTTAAAGGGGTGGTTGATTATGATTTCACTTTTCTAACTTTAGTTAGTGTGTAATGTTGCTGTTTGAGCATAAACAACGTCTGCAAAGTTACAATGCTCAAAGTTCAAAGCAAAGGGAGATATTTTCTTTTAAAGAAATTGCTTTTTAAGGACTACAACAAATGGCTGGTAGGGACTACACAACATTCCTCCCGGGTTAGTGACATCACCAACCCTAAAATTTACATAAACCCCACCCCCGGGAACGCAATTTATAGATTATTGAGACAGAATATGCTAATCAATGACTAGAAGATAACTACACATAAGTTACATAAATTCATCAACTAACCATTCGGAAATGTTCTGTTGCATTCTACATATTGTCAATTCTTCTTGAGTCTCTCCATCTTTGTCTGACTATGGTTTGAACATAAAAGGCTAAAAGTTTTTGAAATTTTCCGTGCATGTCTGTGTGAGGTAAAAGGACACAAGCTGTTGAAGCTCCGCCCTCTGTGCCGGGAGCAGCAGCTCATTTGCATTTAAAGGGACAGACACAAAAACGGTGCGTTATAACACCCCTTTAAGTATATTCTTTCAACTGTATGTTCTGCTTATTTTCAGCTGCTTTCCAGCTGTCATATTTCAAAGAAATCATATCGTAAGTAACAGTGACAGTTTTACTTCAAGAATGTGATGCCCACTTTTTATGGGATGTAATGATGTGGAAATTAATGCATCAAGTTCTAGTCAAATGGATCCATAGTCCCTGGTGGAAGCGATGCTGGCATGCCTCCATCAGAGACCGCTTTTGTTCTTCATATCTATAGTACATATGCAGCAGTGCAAAATAATGTCCAAGCGTACAAAGGAGGGTTTTTATGACGCTTTGGCTGGATGCTTCAGGGCCATTCTGAAGCCATAAGCAATCCAGAAGTAAACAATATCTCTTTCTAGTCTTACAGATCCTTAATGCAGTTTTCCAGCATCCCTGGACACAGAAAGGAATAGCAACATAGTCCACATATGTCCATCCATAGAATATCTCCATTCATAAGCATATTTTGTTGCACATGTGTTCATTTAAATGTCTTGTATTTAGTATAGTTGTCCATGTTTTAGTGAGTTCAACAGAGATGGTGCTAATGGCCGTATAATTTCCTTGATCTTTAAGGGAGGTATCAATGTAAATCACTGTGTTCCTGTGGCTTGCAGTGGCACACCTACGGTTCAGAGCATGCGACAGCAAGCTAAAGGACAAAATCACTCACATCATCAGTCTGAGTAATTATGCAATTAAGAGAGCAACAGAGTTGTATTGATGTTTGCATAGAAAATTGCATAGGACACTTTTGTTGCAGTATAAATTATTTTAATTAGTGCATGCGGCACTGTCTCGCAATTCCTGTACTTGATAATGACAAATGAGGAGAAGTGAGAAAATGTGTTCTTACCTCTCCTTATTATGGTAAATTCAGTTTGTTCATTTAATAATTTGCTGGGTTAAAAATGTCTGGATTTGTTATGTGTCATGATGATGATAAACTTTATAAACAATATATCTACACTACCGTTCAAAAATATGTTTTGAAAGAAATATTTTTTTTTATTCAGCAAGGAAGCATTTAATTGATCAAGAGTCAGTGAAGCCATTTTAATGTTACAAAAGATTTCTATGTCAAATAAATGCTGTACAAAAAAATTATATGTCAAATTCATACTTTTCTTTTTAACTTTTCTATTCAGCAAAGAATCCTGAAAAGAGTATGACTCTAATCAGAATAAAGAATAAACAGAATAAGCAGCAATGAGTAACATACTGTATGCCACAAGACAACACGAACAAGACTAGCAAAGAATAGGCCTTTTATTAAACATGCAATCGACCCTCAGAGAGCGTGAACCTCCTGTCCAACTTTCAAAGGTCATGTAACTTATTATCTTGGATGATAAGAGATTCATTAAGCTGTTCTAGAAAAAAAGTGTACAGTTCTCAAACGACTTTCACCCTTACAAATATAGACTAACTTTTCTTATAGAGCAAGGACACAGTGTCCAGGTTTATCTATGAATTTACCAGGAGGTATTTGAAAATAAGTTGAATAGGAAAGTAAAAGGAATAGTTCACCCAAACAGGAAAATTAATTCACTTCATGTTGTTAAAAATCTGTATGACTTGAGGGATTTTTTTATTTTTTGTGAAAATGAAAGATAAATAAATAATAAAAAGCAATCAACAAATGTACACTACATACATAACATTCATAAAAAACACAAATAAAGCATATTACAAGTCTTTCTCATGAAGATGAGTAAACACATTTTAATTTCCGAGTTAACTTTTTCTTCAGTTTATTAATGAATTGTATTAAAAGGAAAAATGTTACACCTGGCCTAGTTTTAGATACTAGGAACATCACCAATCCACCTACTCCTTATTAAAATCCACACCAATTAGTCTCCATCTGAGGGGGAGTAAAAAAAACTTTTCTACCTCAGGTGATTTCCCTGTGGTTTAATTAGCAAAGATCAAATTCATAATTCTGCATTTATTTTTCCAGCATGTCCATGTATATTATTGGAAGCTGTGACTCAGAAGAGTCCCAAGAGTGAGAATTCCTCAACATACCTCATTAGACGGCCTCCACACTTTGCTTTCTCCCAGTCTGATTAACTTTTGAGCTAGCAACTAAAAATGCTGTGATCAGTGAACTGAAGATCAGTGCTGGAAGGCTATTAACAACAGCCCCGTTCAGCTGAAAGTCTTGTAATAGGAGAAATACACGGGATTGGGATTTAATGACCTTTGACTTTGTGATGAATTAAATACTTTGGTCATTAGCATACTAACATGGTCATCCAGACAGCCCACTTTGTTCAAAGGTTAAGATACAGTGCATGATATTGTGTGTATTTATAGCATCAGGACCAATGTCTATTATAATTAAAATGATTTGTAATGGGATATTACTGCACATAATGTATTTCTTTCACTTGAACAATGGTAAATGGAGTAGTTTTCTCTCTCATGCTTTAAGTTCAATAAACTCTTAAGTTTACTCTTTAGGTCAACAACACCATTATTCAAAATGGACAAAAAAAACATTTTTTTTAAGTCCGTTTTAAGATATCTTGTATGTGAGTTTCTTGTTCTGTCAGAAACATTTTTCAAAGGCTCATGTTTGGGAATATTCCGGGTTTAGCACAAGTTAAGCTCAGTCGACAGCACTTGTGGCATATTGACTACCACAAAAATAACTGTTGCATAATTTACAATGGAAGTGAATGTGGTAAACATTAAAATAATAAACCTTTCAATAATATAGCCACAAAATATAAATACTATGCATGTTAACATGATTGTAGTGTGGAAGAATCACTTACTAACCTTTTCCGTTTGAAATTATATCCAATTTTACAACTTTGTTGCCATGATAACGTAATGCTGTAAACCTAAAACGTGTTTAAGACTTAAAGTAAGCTTCACATTTATGTTTTAAAATTGCCAGATTTACTTCCATTGCACAACAAGTGCCTCATTGTAACCTTGATTTGCAAGGGAAAAGTAAAAACATTTTTTTATTGGTTTTGATTGAGCTTATTTTGTATCGCACCCTGGAATGTTCATATAAAAATGCTAATAAACATAAGGTTGGTTAATGTTGCTCAGAGACTTCATAAATATCTCAGATCAACACAAGAGCCATCGTAACTAATCCACATCGGCCTGGGCACCAATTCCAGTTGCTTCTATCTCTGGCCTCAGCCTGAATTTGGTGGCTGGCCCTTCAGATTACAATCTGCAAACTGAAAATAAATGGAATAGTGGAAGGAGGACAGGTCTTGGTGCAGGTTCTCAGTGTGACATGGCCAGCCTGAGGCTAGCCTTTGAATCTCTCGACAGTGCTGAGCTAGTACGCTGAAGACAGGACTCTCACCATCAATCACATCTATCTCTGTGCAAATGGCTTAGACCTACTTCACTTACCCTTACTGGAAAAATGCTCCCCTCTAAATCAAAGTGGGAATAGCATTCCCTCCATCTCCTTCTGGCTGATTAGGTTATTTAACAACACTGAGCGGAGCACAGCATACAGCCAATGCATACAAATGCAGAGATGTAAATCTGTGTGCATAGCGCTGACTATGAGCCATAGCTGTTCACTATGTCTAAGACTTATGATTAAAAGGTCAAGAACTTCAACCATTTGTAGACACAGACACACAGAGACACTCAACTCTCTCGAATGACAATGTCTGATTAGACAGATCTGATTAAATAGACAGGCAGACAGAACGAAAGAACAACAGACATATCTAATGGCAGATAGAACGATAGATAGACAGACAGATAGAATGATAGATAGAACGAAAGAATGTCAGACAAATAGAACGATAGAACAACAGACAGATATAATGACAGACAGATAGAATGACAGATAGAATGATAGAATGACAGACAGGTAGAACGACAGGCAGACAAATAAATGATAAATAGAACGATAGACAGAACGAAAGAACGACAGACAGATAAAAAGACAGATAAAACAATAGAACAGACAGATGTAATGACAGATAGACAGATAGAATGACAGATAGACAAACAGACAGATAAAACGAAAGAACGACAGACTGATAGAATGACAGATAGAATGATAGAATGACAGACAGATAGAATGACAAATAGAATGATAGAATGACAGACAGATAGAATGACAAATAGAACAATAGACAGAGCGATAGAATGACAGGTAGACAAACAGACAGACAGAACAATAGAGAGACAAACAGATAGAATGATAGAATGACAGATAGAACGAGAGCGACAGACAGATAGAACGACAGACCGATAGAACGAAAGAATGACAGACAGATAGAAAGATAGAACAACAGACAGACAGAACGATAGAACAACAGACAGACAGAACGATAGAACAACAGACAGATAGAATGATAGACCGATAGAACAAAAGAATGACAGACAGAACGATTGAGTGACAGACAGAATGACAGAGCAACAGACAGATAGAACAAAAGAACGATAGACAGATAGAAAGACAGATAAAACGATAGAACAGACAGATTTAATAACAGATATAATGACAGACAGACAAACAGACAGATAAAACGAAAGAACGACAGTGATAGAATGACAGATAGAATGATAGAATGACAGACAGATAGAATGACAAATAGAAAAATAGAGAGAGCGATAGAATGACAGGTAGACAAACAGACAGATAGAACGATAGAGAGACAAACAGATAGAATGATAGAATGACAGATAGAACGAGAGAGACAGACAGATAGAACGATAGAGACAAACAGATAGAACGATAGACAGACAGATAGAACGATAGACAGACAGATAGAACGATAGACAGACAGATAGAACGATAGAATGACAGATAGAACGATAGACAGACAGATAGAACGATAGAATGACAGATAGAACGATAGAATGACAGATAGAACGATAGAGACAAACAGATAGAACGATAGACAGACAGATAGAACGATAGACAGACAGATAGAACGATAGACCGATAGACAGACAGATAGAACGATAGACAGACAGATAGAACGATAGACAGACAGATAGAACGATAGACAGACAGATAGAACGATAGACAGATAGATAGTGTTCATTTGGAGGACAGTTACTGCTGTTGTCAAGCTTGCACTCTTCACTCTTGCTCTTTGCTGAGATCATCAGGTAAATGGGCTTTATGGATATCAATAATGACCTGTCAGGCCACCTTTCCTAGCAGCCTTCGGAGTCATTACTGGGACACGGACGAAGCAGGGGGCAGCGGTCAGGAAATGAGTGAATATTTAAGCAGGGGCAGAAAATGAGAAATTACTATGTTCTGCTGTATTCTGTGCTCTCAGGTCTGGGAGTGCATTCCAATTAGCTCGTTCAGTGGAAACATCAGCATTCACCAAAAGAGCCTTTATCAACTCCATCTTTCATTACTGAGATTAAAAATCCCTGGGCCATGTAACTCCAAATCCTCTTGTAAGTGACGGACACTGCTTACAAACTTAGTGGGAGGTTGACTGAGGTGAGTGACTCTAGCACCTCTGATTGACCAGAACCAGGTTCTGATCACAACGGGATGGTAGTTATCGACCTGCAGGTGTTCGGTTCACTGCTGGTTAAGTGTGGTTGATGCATGACCTTGTCAAGGCCATCCTGTCAGACAAGGATTAGTTCTGATGTTTGTGATTCAGCCCACGTTATTTAGCATTCTCACCCTATTATTTTGGCATTTTCCACAATAAATCATTTAGTATAGCCGCAAATAATATATATTTTTTAACTATTACCTAAATATATAGTTTATTTCCTAAAAATATATTACCTAAATATAACCGAACGCCGATTGGTTCTTCCAACAGCATGGCACCAGCCAATCAGAAGTACTTCCAAATCCACATAACAATCTATACCCTAGCCTGCGATCGGAAAGCTTATGTTATCCCTCCTCCTCCCCAGCACCACCTGTAGGGGTTAAACCATTCACTGCAGCAGCCTTTCCTTCGTTTGTTATTTTTGACTAAGCTGAGCAAATTGTATTTGCTCAGCAGCAGCAAATCTCGTCTGCCAAAATCAAAATCAGGTCTATGTATATTTCATGCCCCATGCCAATAAATGCTGGTTGAAATTTATCCACTCCAAGAGTAGTCAAAACTGAACATAATGTCAACCAATCAAATGTAGCTATTTTAAATTTTGCATCCCTCCTAGCACCTTAAAATGGTGGTTTTTGCTGGTACCACTTCAGAGACCATTGACTGTATCTAATATATTGAACTGATATTCAATTAATTGTAGAATTAAAATAGAAGAATTATTTTAATTTATTAATTGCAAACTGTAAAAATTTAATATTCCTGAAAATCTTTAACACCCAAGAAGTGGGTCTTTCCTCTTTCTACAGCATGACAAGTAAAATGTCTATCTGGTTATAAATATAAATACGGCTAAATAGGGTTGCATAATAAAATAAAACAGCCCTTTAGATATTTAGTTTGATCTCCTGATGTTGACAATCAATATTTTCTGGAGGCTAAAGTGATAGTTCACACAAAAATAAAAATGTCATCATCATTTACTCACCCTTATGTTGTTCCAAACCTTCATGAGTTTCTTTCTTCTGCGGAACACAAAAGAAGATATTTTTTTAAGAATGCTGTTAACCAAGACGTTTTGATTAGCATTCATTTGGTTACCCTTTTGGCTACCAGTTCACACATTAACCTTCCAATGTATGGAGAAAAAAAAGACACATATAGTGGTGCAGGGATGTGGGTCCATTCGCCACTGGTTTCCTCGAGATTTTCCTATGGCTTTTTAAAATGTTAAATAAAATAAAAATAAGATCAATCTAAAAAAAAAAAAAGGCCTGTGGTAAACATAACTTGATGATACTTGGACGTTTTGTTCTACAACATAAATTACACACTCAAATCGCAAAAAAATATATTAATTCTGAAGCTGTTATGTTTATTTTATTTTTTTAAACGTACATTTCTAATAAGCAACTAGATAAGAACGTTTGAGGTTTGAGTGTGTGCAGTTTACAGCATGGTAAAACAAAACGTCCAAGTATCGTCAATTTATGTTTACGACAGAACTTATTTCACTCATCTTTTTTTTTTTACATTATAAAAATCCATAGGAACATTTTTAGGGAACCAGTGGTGAAATAGTTCTCCAGGTTTGGGTGTCATCCCTCCACCACTCTATTTCTCAAAATATGTTATAAAGGTGAATAAATTATTACATTTTTTAAGTTTGATACTTGAAATTTTGATTTGTGGACTATCCCTTTAAGCACCCCTTTCACAACCTAATTTTTTAAAACAAACAAAGAACAACAACTTTTTGCTAAACTTTAGGCCTATATTAATCTTTCATCCCTGGCAACCATTCTCCAATACAGTCTCATATCACTCCATCTTCTCTTTCATCTCGCATAATAAATTTATTTCACTCATATCAATATTTAATGCCCATTCATTTATTTATTTGCCAAGTAATCATGTAATAAGTGGGATAATGAACAGTCAGTCAGTCATTATTGAAATATAACCCCCTTCAGGATGATATAAAAACCTTAATGATAACTTTTGATATGTCTATTTCATAGATTATATTATTTCTACTGAAGGGGGAAATTCTGAAATCCCTTGTCTCTTCAGTATATCTATATCCTTTTGAGTGACTTGATGAGTGATGTACATATATGGTTTACAATCAAGTTATTAATTAATCCTCAATGCATTATATGAGTGTGATTACCAAAAAATGTCTCTTCATGTCTTCTTTAAATGTCTGTATTAAGTTTCTGAGAGGTGACTGAGGGACTCTGGCCCATGCCAGGAATTGCCACAGGGGTCATTAACTAAGAAATTGTAAAAGTCTTTACTTTACTGTTAGATTAAAAAGCCCCTATTATGCTACTTTAAAGTTTCCTAATGTTGTTTTGGAGTCTCCTACAACAGGTTTACATGCATCAAAGGTCAAAAAACGGTTTAATTTTCTCATAATATACATTTGCACATCACCACATTTTCAATGATTCTCAAGCGACTCGTCAGATGAATCAATCTCTCTAAATCCCTCCTTTCCGTGAGCTACTCTGCTCTGATTGGCCAGACAGCTCAGTCTGTTGTGACTAGTCTACATGCCCATTGCCATAAGAACGTCAGCTCTGCTTGTCCTGAGGCTTCCTACACCGTAAACTAAACACAGTAACGAACAATGACGTCGATTTTACCATATCAATGCGAGCATGAGTCTGATAATGAAACATTGGAAGAACTATTCATTCAACCCGAACCTCCATCGCAAGGACAACTCTATCAGGATGTTTCAGTGATACACTACTCAGTTTGAGATACATTATGGGATGTTGCAACTGTAATTCCTCACCATTAGCATTAACAAGTGCATGTCCATCAACAAACCGATTATTTTACTTATACTTATTACCGAGAATTTTTCTAATTTATTGCGGTGAACACGTGGAAACTGCATCAATAACAGTGCATACATTAGCCGAGCTCTAGCGTGAATGACTGTAACATAAACGTTGGAAAAACATATCTTGCTCCATGCTTAACCTTTACTCAAAGTAGTGAGAATGACAGATAATCTGCATTAATAGACAGAGTTTTAGGTAATAGTGGCCCACAACTGATCAGCAGAAGTATTTCAGTAAGACAGTAATAATGTGATTAAGCAACCAGTTAGCAGGAGACCTACACAATATAAAACTCAAAACTAAGTATGTTGAACACCATCTTTCAAGAGCAAGCGGTTTGTGAATCCTGCATTGAACTAAAATAAAGGGAACACAGCAAAAGTTTAGGATTATTCTGCTGTGGTATCGTGGTAAAGATGAATTTTAACCACTGATTCTTCACATGCTCGTCCTTTACCTTCACATTGTAGAGCACAGCGTCTTCTCGACATGATGCTATCCAGACCAGTATCCACAGGAATCAGCTGCCGGTTTGAGGTTCAAGTTTTCCATAGTGTCTGCGCGCACAATACGCTAATCGTCACAACGAAACGCATTATGACTCGTTTGAAAAACGATTCATTTCATTGACTCAGAGTCGACTCTTACTTTTGAAAGACGATAACTTTATGTACGGTGATCTTTCAGATTTAAAACTCTGCAGGATGGTTTCATTCACTTAGATCTATGTTACACACTACATGAAAGGTCATTTTCAAAAATCCATAATAGGGGCACTTTAAAGTGAAAATACATGTTATCTTGATGTTTTGGGAACAGTCTCCTGTTTATAGTTAGAGCCCGACCAAATCAACTCTCTCTCCTCTTCAATTTTTCTGCCTCCAGAGAAGCTAAAAATACACTGTCGCTACTGCAGTCAACCAGCATTTGTGCTACAGCCTACACACACAGACATCCTTGGTTCAAGGCACAGCATCATCATACCCAGCTTTCATGTGTGTGTCTGGATGGGTTTCAGTGATAATAGTTTCATAACAGAATTATTATTCTCCTAGGAAGAAGTTTGGCATAAAAGGGCACCTGACAGCCAATTCATCTGTTCCTGTTATTGCAAATTTTACCACTGAGATTAAGGGAGAGTGAGAGCAAACAAATGCCGCTCCAAATGCAAAAAGATTCATTTATTAGCTCTGGGTGGCTTTACTAGGTATTAATATTGTGATTTGGGACAAAAGACACAATTATCACTGTAACAGTTGGACAAGAGGTGGAATAAGAACAACAAAATAATGGGTTTCATCAACTATACCTTGTGGTTCTCTGAAATGGACAGAGAGAATCTGTAGTTTGTGAATCAAAGATGTCTGTTTGAATGTTTCAGGAACTTGGGAATGCAGCATGGGATGCTCTGGGAGCCAACAGCGTGGTGGATGACCTCCAGCATGCGGCCGTCACAGCTGGACCTCACGCTCGTGGCCATCCGCCGTTTCTAACTAAGGGTGAGAAGTTAATAACAATAATATATTCATTTTGTTGATTTGTTTATAATTTGTAGTAGTACAGGAACAGATTACATGAAACTCAAATGGACTATGAAGTGTGCTTATATGCACTGGCGGAGCTAGGGGGTGGCCAGGGGTGGCCGTGGCCACCCTTGGTCTAAGCTTGGCCACCCCTTTGGCCACCCCTCTCACAACTGCTGTTTCTGTCTCTTTTTTTATTGACAAAAATTGTGTTTTTTAAAACGCTGAACCGTCTCTTTAAGACCACAAAAAACGTGAGACTTTTCTCACGCACATAGTAAATATAGAGTCAATCTTTCTCAACTGGTTGGTTGCAAGAACGAATAGTCGAATAGATGCAGTCAACAACAAACGTAGTTCTCTTTTTTTTCTCATGCTACTTTTATTTTAGAAGGTGTGTGTGAAAGCTTGTGACACTTCTGTCAGATGCTGAGAAAACGGCGTTGTCCTTATTCAGTTGGCTATCTTTGGTAAAATGAGATGTTATCAGGCCAAATGTCAGTAAAACTAACTTTTCTGTCATATGGCTGACAGCCGTTGTACTGTGCTTGCACATTACGCGCAAACGCGGCGTGCTGTAGCCGTAGTTGCCGTTAATTAACTCATGTAAGAATCAAAAAGGCGATTAAAGCTGTCAAAACTTCATGCATGTATTTGTTATACTATGCGTCACATGTGTCTGGATTAAATTATTCTACAATGTGAGATCACAATATAAGGCACAAACTGATATGTAATATTTTAATATCCAAATAAATGTGAGCACTGTGCATTTGTACTAGAAGATATGCATTCATTTTGCGTTAATTTATTAATTTGTAAAAAATTGTAATTTGTTCATTTTACATTATGTGCTGTTGACTTCCGCCTTGTTCACATTCTTGCACATGGCGATTCAAAAGAGAACTTTTGTTTTCCTTTTTAATTTAGGTATGATAGAACTGTTGCAATTATTTATTTTGACAACTAATATAGAAAGTTAAACTTTTTTGACAAACTCGGAATTGGTTGAAGAGTTCATTGATTATAAAAAACGCATTGAAGGTTGAATAATCTTTGGACTACAATATTTATCTGCATGCTATCTCATCCATGAAGATGCAACAATGTAGAACAAGCAAGTTGAACTTTAGCTATAGTGTGTGCCCTTTTATTACTATTTAATTAATTTTAATATGAGGTGGTGGGTAATAATAAAAAATATATAAAATTCACTCAGTATTCCATGATTCCTAATTCACTACTAACTCAATTACAATTAAGTACAAATTAACTTTATTCAGTTGTGTAGGCACTAAAACAGTCCAATAAATTATATTCAAATTATTTTTTATCAAAAAATAATTAAGATTTCTGTGCCACCCCAAACTGGTTGCTGGCCCTTGCCTGGCCACCCCTATGAAAAAATCCTGGCTCCGCCACTGCTTATATGGTTTAACCCTTGTGCATTGTTTAAATTTACAACCTTTCGTTATGTTTGTGGCTGAAAACAGCCACTACTTTAAACTGCTGTAAAAATGTATCAGATAAATATTTTTTTCAAATTTTTTTGCATAAATCTATTAATCAACCTCAGTCCTGCTCAAAAATACTAAATGTTTAAAAAAAAATCAGGATTTTAACTCTTTAATTGCCAAATTTGTAAATGATGTCACTGATTTGGAAAAAAAAAACACAAAATGACTAATTTTCAATATAAAATGTGATTGTAGACTGGATTTTTTTTAACCTTTTATCACAGTCTTGGACATGTCAAAGATTAGAAACAACACTGGTTTTGATGCATTGTTAGTTTTTGTGCAGCATCAGATTTTAACTTTTTCTCCCTCATTTACTGTTCGTGGCTGTTTTTGCCCCATTGACTTCCATTATAACCACATTTTTTGATTGCAAAGCCATGACACCATATAATCATGCATTTTTGATTGTTGGTGGTTTTCCCTGTTGGGAAGAGGTAAAATTTGTAATTTTTACTGTTGATAACCAGGTGGCACCATTAACCCTTTAGATAGGCCTGTGCAAAAAAAAGCTTAGTTTCTGGCTTTTACATGGAGTTATATGGAGTTTATATGAAGTATAATAGCATAATAAAGTGTGTGTGTGTGTGTGTGTGTGTGTGTGTGTGTGTGTGTGTGTGTGTGTGTGTTTGTGTGAACTCACCTTGATGCGTCTGAGAAAATCAAAATATGCACCTCAGCTCTCAGAACTACATGGAGTAAACAAAAACAAAGTAAGTGTATTTCTGCATCTGCTGCCTTTTGATGGTGAGAAATGCAGACTAAACAAACACAAAGCATGTGGATTTAAACGTGTGCATGCAAGCCTGCTGGTCATTTGATGGTGAGAAGAGCAGCAAGCAACATGAGAAAGGGCTTGACTTGTAGTGAAGTTTCAGAGATGATTATGCAGCCTGACCCCTCCAGCAGGATGTATTGTCTTCCCCCTCTGACACCACAGACTCAGGAGAGTCAGATCCTGATTTGGATGTGGCACCCTCATCATCCTCTCTAGCTTCCACTGAAGGCGAGGAGGATTCGGAGGATCCTGGATCTGGGTGGATTGGGAGAAACGGCGAAGTGTGGTTTTCCACTAACGCGGAGACAACTCCCTTTCTTCAGCCTGCCAGAGGCGTGACTCCAGGGCCGACGCGCTATGCCATCACAAGGCATAGTCATACATGTTTGTATGACTGTACAAACATGTATGTGTTGACGCAAGTCATGCTGACAATGAGGTCAATCATCTCCTCCGTAAAAAACAGATTGAACACGGAATCCATGTTCTGGACCCTTGTGATGGCATAGCGCGTCGGCCCTGGAGTCCCGCCTCTGGCAGGCTGAAGAAAGAGAGTTGTCTCCGCGTTAGTGGAAAACCACACTTCGCCGTTTCTCCCAATCCACCCAGATCCAGGATCCTCCGAATCCTCCTCGCCTTCAGTGGAAGCTAGAGAGGATGATGAGGGTGCCACATCCAAATCAGGATCTGACTCTCCTGAGTCTGTGGTGTCAGAGGGGGAAGACGATACATCATGCAGCTCGCTGGAGGGGTCAGGCTGCATAATCATCTCTGAAACTTCACTACAAGTCAAGCCCTTTCTCATGTTGCTTGCTGCTCTTCTCACCATCAAATGACCAGCAGGCTTGCATGCACGCATTTAAATCCACATGCTTTGTGTTTGTTTAGTCTGCATTTCTCACCATCAAAAGGCAGCAGATGCATAAATACACTTACTTTGTTTTTGTTTACTCCATGTAGTTCTGAGAGCTGAGGTGCATATTTTGATTATCTCAGACGCATCAAGGTGAGTACACACACACACACACACACACACACACACACACTTTATTATGCTATTATAATCCATATAAACTGCATATAACTCCATGTAAAAGCCAGAAACTAAGCTTTTTTTTGCACAGGCCTATCTAAAGGGTTAATGGTGCAACCTGGTTATCAACAGTAAAAATTACAAATTTTACCTCTTCCCAACAGGGAAAACCACCAACAATCAAAAATGCATGATTATATGGTGTCATGGCTTTGCAATCAAAAAATGTGATTATAATGGAAGTCAATGGGGCAAAAACAGCCACGAACAGTAAATGAGGGAGAAAAAGTTCAAATCTGATGCTGCACAAAAACTAACAATGCATCAAAACCAATGTTGTTTCTAATCTTTGACATGTCCAAGACTGTGATAAAAGGTAAAAAAAAATCCAGTCCACAATCACATTTTATATTGAAAATGAGTCATTTTGTGTGTTTTTTTTCCCAAATCAGTGACATCATTTACGAATTTGGCAATTAAAGAGTTAAAATCCTGATTTTTTTTTAAACATTTATTATTTTTGAGCAGGACTGAGGTTGATTAATAGATTTATGCAAAAAAAATTGAAAAAAATATTTATCTGCTATATTTTTACAGCAGTTTAAAGTAGTGGCTGTTTTCAGCCACAAACATAACGAAAGGGTAGTAAATTTGCCCACAGTGTACTGTTGAGTTTTTGAAAAATTTCAAAGCATTTTCCCAAAATATGTGTCAAAATAAGATTTGTCACCAAAATTCATTCCATTTGCTGAAACACAGAGAAAGTTATGGCCAAATTTAGACTAAAAAATACCCCGTAGTGGATGAAAACATCCCCAACAGCACATAAGGGTTAAATTTAAGGATGACAACCAAAGCTGTTGTTAGGAGGATGACTAAGGGTACGTTTACACGACAACGATATGCTTAAAACTGAGAAGTTTTCCGCGTAGACGACACCATTGACAAAACGATCCCCATTCACACGGATCCGCGAGAACGACTAAAAACGCTGTATTCTGCAGCCAGGTCATTAGATGGCAATGAAACTCTATAGACTGAACAAAAAGCATGTGCCCGACCGTCATCGTCTTCAGAGATTCGCGTTTTTGTTGTTTACACTGAGACCATTTTCAAAAATGTGCACTTTGAAACCCGTTTTCAAAAGTTTGTGTTCTGAGGCACCCAACATGCCATTGTCGTGCATGCTAGTGCGTGTTTACATCGAAGCTTCTGTTAGTAAATGAAGATATGATGGATAAACCCGTGGCTTAATTGGATTCTTGTTGTGTCAAAAGTGATAAGACTTTTCAATTTTATTGACATTACCTTCTTTGATATTACTTTGGTCACAGTCACTATGTTGCTGGTAAGAGAATACAGGCTCGACTCTTGTCGCACGTTCATAAAGACGGTATTCGAGATACGCTACTGTAAATTGCTTTGACATTTCAAGTCTCACACCTTTAAAGGGGTCATCTGATGCCCATTTTCCACAAATTTGCGGACGGTATGATTCTTTACAGTCTTCATGTAAAGTTTGTAACATACTTTGGTTAAAATTCCTCAATGGTCGGAAAAAACACCCCACCCCTCCATGGGTCAACACAAGACGTTAAAGTGCTGCCATGGCAACCTACCTTGATGGACAGAATACAAATGGCTGAGGGCGGAAATATGCTAATACTGGACAGCAGTGTTTATGCTTTTTGAGGATTTAAAAAAAAAAGGAGTGAATGGATTTTTGTCATTCTATGGTGGTTGTGTCCACACACTGCAAAGACAAATTTAATGCAAATACCATATAAAAGTGAATTTTGCATCTGATGACCCCTAATGCGGTTGTCAGTCCAAAAAAGAGAAAATAACAGTGTGAACGTAGCCTGGTAAGATGTAGCCTGTAAGTAGCTAAACATTTAATATTTGAGAAAAAGTAATATCCACCGATGCAAATTACTCAACTAGCTATCATTTACAAAAGTCATGCTGAAAACGTGACGACGCAAGTTTTGCGTTGCGTGCTGTGTGCATACTTTGATATAAACAATTAAAAAATGTTTGCCCATCAATCATAAAGGACTCATGCTTTCTTAGTGTACTACTCTTGTACGTTAAGTAATCATCTTACCTTGATGGCAATCGTCATCCATCAAAACATGTTATGAAGTCGATGAAACGACGATGACAGCTGTTTGTTGACGCTCTTATTGGATATTTTCTGTTTAGTTCTTCTGTGGTTGATGGAGAGGTGGGGCAGAGCAGAGTATTAATAATCATATATGGTCAAATATGGCCTAATTTGATTTTCTTGATGCTGCAGTCAATTATGCACCGGTCCTCCTAGCCCACTGATCTATATAATGTCATTCTATATGTCCTAGCCGCATAACAGCAGCGCGCTCGTCAACGTCAAAATGATTGAGAGGGCCATTGGCCAATCAAGTCATAGAAGGCGGGCTTTAAAATTTAAACCAATAAGAGCGGGAATTCTTGTGCGAGTCGCGATTCGATGCTTTGCTTCGGTTGTAACGGTCAAGGTAACGTAGCTATTCTAGCTAAACATTTAATATCTGGTAACTGTTTTACGTAGCACTAATTAATGTACTGTGTAATTCATATGTTACAGTAAGAATCATTTCGTCGTTTGCAGCATATTTTTCAAAACATTAAAGAGGTAATGTGTGCGTATTGTGAATTAAATTAATGAACCTGCTTTTAGAAAATGATTAATAAATGATTCATAAACTCAAAGTGGCTGAGTTATCATCATCGCATGTTGCTGTCACTCAAATGTTTTTACGTTGAATAAGTTATATAGCCTATAAAATACAGTGTATACAAAAAAATATTTACTTACTAATAAATTCTACTTACACTACCGTTCAAAAGTTTGGGGTCAGTAAGATTTTTTAATGTTTTTAAAAGAAGTATCTTCTGCTCACCAAGGCTGCATTTATTTGATAAAAAACAATAAATAAAAAAAACAGTAATATTGTGAAATATTATGACAATTTAAAATGACTGTTTTCTATTTTAATATATTTTAAACTGTAATTTATTCCTGTGATCAAAGCTGAATTTTCAGCTTCATTACTCCAGTCTTCGGTGTCACATGATCCTTCAGAAATCATTTTAATATGATGATTTGATGCTCAAGAAACATTCATTATTATTATCAATGTTGAAAACAGTTGTGTACAAATTTTTTTTTCAAAATTCTTTGATGAATAGAAAGTTCAAATGAACAGCATCTATCTATAAATTACAGGAACGTCTGTCTGTCTGTCTGTGTGTGTGTGTGTGTGTGTTATTCGCATATCTCTCGAACCGTTTGTCCGATGGATTTCAAACTCGACAGGTGTCTTGCTACGGGCACGAGTGCAGTGCCATGTTTGACGTTGTTTGGATGATGCAAAAGATATTGTTAAATATATCATTTTTAGAAGGTTGTGGTTTAAAAATAAACATTCTGACATAAACACTCAGTCAGCTACACTGTTTACTTCTGAATATTATAGTTTGGTTCCAGAACGTGATAAATCCATTTTGATTAATTTGAGTAAAAATGTGTTTTCTTTACCAAAAAAGTGGCAAGATGAAAACCACTATTTTCTGTTTCAAACTTTCACATAGCATCTTTAGGTTATAATATCATAAAAAATTCAAATCCAGATTTGGATTTTCAAAGATCTACTATAAAAACGATTATTTTCCCCCAAAAATGCAATAAATTCATGACACTTTTTTCCCCAAAATGCTATCATATTGAAACTGTTGAAATCAGCCATCACTAAGAAATATCTCCTGAACTTTTTTGACGGCGATCAGCTCACAAAAACTGATTTTGCACGGGCACTTTACACTGCTCCCTGAATCGACGCGCTTTTTCATTTGTGGATGTTAACTGAATCTGTAAGTCAGCTATGCTGTTTACGTCTGAATATTATATTTCATTCTGGTGCGCTTAAAGTTATCGCTACTGTGTAATAGTAGCCTATGCTATTCACCAACTAAACATATCCTATTCAATGCGATCACAGTCTCTTTCACGGCCATCATTTGTAGTTGCCTATTCACAGACTGTTTCCTCGAGTTCACTGTGTGCTTTCTACCATGCACAAATAAAAATGTCACTGAACTTTTGCTGTGTAATTGTAACAATGAGCACTCAAACACACCAAACCAACAATTACTAAAAACACTCAAATCCAGATTTTGCACGGGCATTTTGCACTAGCACTTAGAAGGTTGTGGTATTCATAAACACTCAGCTACACTGTTTACTTCTGAATATTATAGTTTATTCACAGCCATCATTTGTAGTAACCTAGCCTGCTCCCTGAATTCAATGTGTTCACAGTCTCTTTCACGGGCACCAAACCAACAATTACTAAAAACACACACAAAAACTGATTTTGCACGGGCATTTTGCACTAGTTTATTTAAAATAGAATATTTTCTAACATTATAAATGTCTGTAACTTTTGATCAGTTTAACTCATCCTTGATGAATAAAAGTATTGATTTATTTATTTCCCCCAAAAATAAAAATAAAAATCTTTCTGACCCCAAACTTTTGAACGGCAGTGTTTAATGTTACAAAAACTTTAGATTTCAGATAAATGCGGTTCTTTTGAACTTTCTATTCATCATAGCATCATGAAATAAAAATGTAAATAACTGTTTTCAACATTGATAATAATCATAAATGTTTCTTGAGCATCAAATCATCATATTAGAATGATTTCTGAAGGATCATGTGACACTGAAGACTGGAGTAATGATGCTGAAAATTCAGCTTTGATCTCAGGAATAAATTACACTTTACTGTATATTCACATAGAAGACAGCTGTTTTAAATTGGAATAATATTTCACAATATTACTGACTGTTTTTGTTTGTATTTTTAATCAAATAAATGCAGCCTTGGTGAGCAGAAGATACTTCTTTTAAAAACATAAAAAATCTTACTGACCCCAAACTTTTGAACGGTAGTGTACATAAAATAATCTTTATTCATTTAATTTTCTTCTTTGAACAAGAAAATGTCTGCAGCCATTGTGTTTTAAAATGTCTGTGCTTAATGAGTATTACATTAATGTTTATAAAAGTGTTCAAATGGTACACCAAATCTTCCTAACATAATGGCTAACAGCAGGTTTTCCTGATCTCTGCTTTATGGTTATTCATTTGCTTATTTTAAAATGAAGGGAAAAAAAATAATAAAAAAAATTGGAATACACTTTGACAGACAGTCAGAAATGCATGAAGGTATTAAGTCATTCAGTGCTCTGAAACCAATAAAAAAAAAGCTTAAAATCAATCCTATACAGTTCAAATCAGCTAGGTGCAATGTGGTTTCTCCTTGTGGACCTTGTAATCTAATTTTGTGTTTGTGCCACTTGGTAGGTAGTTCATCTGTATTTGTCAAACCAGTGTAGTGCATGCACTAAATACTGTCATTTGGCTCTACCGATACATAAAACTGCAAGTCATCAGCAAAAAAGATTTCCTTTCATGTGTATAAATTATAATGCCTACAGGGATCATACACAATCTTTTCACCTACAATTTTTTTGTATGTTAAGGCTTTGAATAACTTATCTATAATGCTTCTGTAATGTTCAGTAAAGTTATATTTTGGACATGGACATGTGTCTCTCTCTCTTATTGTCTGACTCTCTTTATTTCCGTCTCAGGTAATGACCAGGCATAGAACCAACCCTGGAGATGCCGAAGAGAAGAGATATTCTTGCCATCGTGTTAATTGTGTTACCATGGACCCTCCTCATCACTGTGTGGCACCAAAGTGCAATTGCCCCCTTGCTTGCCATCCGAAAGGGTACCAGCCTCTCTTACATATAATGATATGTCCTGTTGCAGTGCCAATTTTGTTATCAGTCAAAATGGGAAATATCTGCACAAAGCCTAATAGAGTCTCTGATGAACTCAGCGAGTCGATTTATTTGTGCTCACTTGAATGTGGTCATGCTAGAAAATAAATTTGCATATCATTATTCACAGCAAATTTATTTTTTAAAAGAGCGTTAAAAAGGAAGTGCTAAACAATATTTTATTTTCCTTCAATACAAATTTGTTTTCTCTCTAACCAACCACAAATCCGTGAGTTGAACGAGTGGACTTTGTCTTTCAGCTATGTGCCATTTCATGTGAACTAATTTAGAAAAAAAATCATTATGCATGTGGATAAAAACAAATCCCACTTTGAGTTTGAGTTCATGAGCCTCACTTTAAAAGTCCACTGACTCCAATGAAATTACCCTGCAGCTTCTCATTTATTCAACTGCAGAAGATTTCACCAATAAAACCACTCTCTGAGGAGCATTTCTGGAGGCTCTAGGTCAAAATTACCACTTTGCACGTCTACAATTTATTTTAGCTCCCACATTAAAACACTTATTTAAGTGGATGATTCACATACACCAGCTGTACACTGCCCTGTTATTTATGGGGCATTTGGGCCAATCTAATGCTTCACAACAAACAACTAGTCATTGACCACCCTTAACTCAACCTACAGGGAGATCCGTAGGACACCCAGCATTTGAAGATTTATACATCTATATATGCATGTCAATAGCATAAGCTTATGGAGATTTACAGATGTGAATTCATGGAACTTATCATGAAGCAATTAACGTGGGTTTGTATGATGCCTAGGAGGCAGTGAACATCTGGACTGTTAATGGAGTGCGCTAATCTACTGGTGCTAAAATGTCTGAAGTGAGAGCAGGGCACTAATTGACCAGTGATAAAGATCTGATATGTGAGGTGCCACCATCATTTCTGCCCTTAATGAGCTATCAGCAGGATTGTGCTGGAACTCCCCACACCATCATTTTGTGAAAATATTGTAGAAGATATTTGGTAACACTGTAATTAATTTAGCAGCATCATTCCTGCATGGTCATTTAAATCGCAGAGGTTTAACAGAATTGTTCAGCCAAAACTGAAAATTCATTCTTTCCTGGAACAAAACAAATTAGCAATTTCGAAGAATGTACCATTATGTCCTAAAAAGCTCAGAAATTACTCAATTGACCTCTGCTGTTAATAGACTGACGCAAAGGTCATTCAGCCCCAACCCCAATTAAACGCATATGAACCAACAATTCAAGCCTTGCGTTCAAATATGCTAATTTTAATACTATATAGGTGAAAAACAGTATGTGTACATGTATCCTAATTTTTTTGTTTTCATTAAACAGTAGGCGAAAAGTACCCAGATGATCTACTACTACATAGAGATTCAGAAGTGCACATCAAATGGACACTTTACTATACCATGAGGCCATGGTAGAGGATGAGAATTGACACCGTAGGTCACATGAGAGTGACAACATGGCAGATGTAGATTCAAACCAAATGTAGTTCCTACTATACAGAATGCGATTTCAGATGCAGTTAAAGTTACTAGGTTTTTAAGGTCATAAGTATGTTGCCATGTCTCCAATTATGTCTACAGGCCTGAAGAGTTTAGCTCCAACTTTCTCCAATACATCTGCCTGTGTGCTTCTAGCAGTCCCAAAAACCTTGTCTAGCTGGTTCAGGTGTGCTTATTTAGGGTTGTAGCTAAACTCTGTCGGCTAAACTCTGTCGACATCATTGGAGACCTCTGCCATAGACATTGGAATTGTTTCAAAACCATGTTTCTCCTTAAACAAGTAGTTCTGTTTTAATGTCAGATTTTTTTTTTTTTAACGACTTCTGCTGATTACAGTCATTTTTTAGAAGAATTCAAGAATATTAATAAGCAGCATTATAGTTGATCTCCCCCTTTTACACTTTTATTTAAAATGCGTGATTATACATATTTTAAACCGCTCAGGTTGCATTCCCAGTCTTTTAAGGCCAAACAATTGCTTTATGTGAGAAACACCAAATTTGATCATCCACCGTAACACTCAAATCCCACGAACATTTATGACTTGCTGCCTAAAGAAGCGCTTCCACAGCTTAGAAGCCTAATGCTATAGTCATGACTAAAGCGAGTCATATTGACATTACTGGTGCTTTTATTAGCATTAATACACATTTATATTAATGTGCTTTTATGGTGATACTTTGTATGCCAAGATATTCTCCAAAAATTTTCCTTTTGCTCTTCACGAAAGAAAAAGTCATACAGGATTGGAATGACATTTTTGTCTGAACTATCCTGTGAAGAATTCAAGAGCAAATCATACAGAACCTGTGCTTTATGGGTTTGAATCAGTGCTATAGAGTAATGGTATTATGATCTCCTGTATTATGGTTCCTGCTCTCACCCTCTCCAGTCTGTCGCCATCTAGTAAAAGAGATCTTAATCATACCAGAGCGACTTACCATCCACCGGCAACGGCTAGCAGGTACTCCTCTAAGGTTTGAGGCATGCGTCAGACATAAAGAGAGCAGCCTGGAGTGCGCTAATGTCTTAATTCTCTGTCTCTGTCTGGCAGATGACGGGACGGAGACTAGGCATGAGAACAGCCCAGCCACGGACTCAAAGGAATACTGCTCACAGGACAAGGACATAGTGGAGGTGGTCCGTACAGAATATGTGTACACAAGACCTCCGCCCTGGTCCGATGTATTGCCCACCATCCACGTCATTACCCCGACATACAGCCGCCCGGTGCAGAAGGCAGAGCTAACGCGATTGGCCAACACCTTCCTTCATGTGCCCAACCTGCACTGGATCCTAGTGGAGGACTCGCAGAGGAGAACCCCTCTGGTCACGAGGCTTCTGAGGGAAACAGGGCTAAACTACACACACCTCAATGTGGAGACCCCAAGGAACTACAAGCTGCGAGGGGACACGAGAGATCCCAGGATCCCACGTGGCACCATGCAGAGGAACCTGGCTCTGAGATGGCTACGGGAGACTTTCAACTCCAACAGCAGCCAGGCGGGAATCGTCTACTTTGCAGATGATGATAATACGTACAGTTTAGAGCTGTTTGAGGAGGTGAGTTAAGACGGGTGTAAAAGTCGCCTCCATCTGATATTCAGGATACATAAATTGTGTATTGTCACATCAGTAATGGGTGTGTTGGTAAGTGACTGCACTTGTAAGTAGTCTTACTCCATTGATTAAATAATAGCTTTGTTTGAGTGCTTCAAGTGCATGATCATTTGACTTAGCGTATTACATTCCCATTCCCATATATTACATACTGCAAATTATCATCAAAAAAAGCAAAATATTCATTAATTTAAAGTGCCCCATTATGCTATTTTAAAGATTTCTAATTTACATTGTTTATATAATTTACATGAATAACAGTGTTGAGGGTCAAAGTAGAAGTTGTTCGCGGGCAACCAATGTAGACGATAGGTTGGCATTATGCACATTTGTTTAATTTTTACGTAGGTATTACATTTACATTTATGCATTTGGCAGACGCTTTTATCCAAAGCGACTTACATTGCATAAGGGACACATTTACATTATTATCAGTTCTTGCTTTCCCTGGGAATCGAACCCATGACCTTGGCGTTGTATATAGGCATGTATCAGGAAGTGAGACTGGATTTTTCGGCAGTTCAGAACTGATTCTTTCTTTTAGGAGACAATAACTTTATTTGTCATGCACTTTGATCTTTAAAACTTTACAGAGCTTTTACAACCACAAACAGATTTATTTACGGCATAATAGCGGCACTTTAATTCCTAATAGTTCACCCAAAAATGAAAATTATTTCATAATTTACTCACCTTCATGGTTTTCTGTTGGAAAAATAAAAAGAAGGCATTTTAAAGAATGTTTCAGCTGCTTTTGTCATCATGATGAATGTCAATGGCTCCAATAAAGGACATAAGAGCGTGAAAATAATCCATATGACTCAACCGCTATTCCAAGTCTTCCGAAGCAACAGATAAACGGGTATTTAATGAAATCAAAACATTGATCAATGCACTGACTAAACATTCTTCAAAATAACTACTTTTATGTTCAACAGAAGAAAGAAAGTCATAAAGGTTTGGAAAACACGTTTGGAAAGTCGTACAGGCTTTGTACAACATGGAGAAAGTCATGGTTTGTAAATGATGACAGAATTTTCACATTTTGGGTAACACTTACTCGGGTCTTGTAATGCTACAGGTAGGTAAATACCTGTCAGGACTTCCTTCATCACATGAAACACTTTCAAATCCCCTGAATTTTGAGACGCTGCTCTGAAAAGAAAAATCATTGATGGTGGGTGGTGAAAAATGATCAGGCACATACTTCTGAAACACTGGCAGCTAAAGACACAAGACTATAATTAGGGTTGAACAAAAGCTGCCATTTTTGTTGATATATGTGGGTTGTACATTTTAAAAGATTAATATTTATACTTAACATACTTTCAATTGCATGGTACTTTGCAATAACATGCAGATTTTGCCTTTTAAATTAGGCCTGGCCTTTAATAATACACATATAGTACCATATTAATATATAACATGATTTCTTATGATGCTGACATTAATCAGTGCTGATCTATAGAGCCACATAATTACATTCTAATTTTATTATAAATTTTAATGTGGGAGAGACTATGAAAATCTAGCTTCTTAACTTAACTTTCATTGAAGTTAACTTAATATTGTATTTTTGTTTGATGCACATTTTCATTTTTAAACAAATTAGTTTGAGATCAAACAATAATTGGCGGACTCCCTGCCGTACCGCCTCAGATCCCCTATGGACTGTGGACTCTGTTGAAAAATCCTTGTTCTGAATATTACATTTTAGAAAACGTATCAAGAGTTTATAATTTAAATATAATGTATTTAAATAGCAATATTCCGAAGATAAACTAGTTTCAACCCCACTCTGGGCTGTTCTTATCTAACTTAAAAGAGCCATTGTTGTGTGTGGCCTAAAATCAGTGACCTACAATGAGAAAACATCACACAGAAGAGCCAGTAATACCTTTTACCTTTTGAGATGAAGATATAGTAACAGTTAATGAATTATGCATCTGGCCTTGTTTAAAACAACCATGCCTGCCAGTGTTTATTAATTATTAAGCTCTTATTAAAAATGCCTAGGCAGGCACTCTGAACGAAAGGGTTTATTTACAGAGGCTGTGTATTTTTACCCACAATCTCCTGGCTTTCTTTTCCAGTATTGACTCTGCTGTAAGTGCTCTGAGCTCAAGGGACACAGGCCACTTTCCCTCTCCTCTGTGACTACTTTGACTTGACAGAATCATTTCAACATGTCCTATTCTGAATAATGAGTCATCTGCATGTACGTCTAGGTCAGGCCTTCTCCCAAAAAGGTGGATGAGAAGAAAGTCTACTCTGTAGAAAAATAAAACAAAACATACAGTAAAAAAAAAAAAACAGCATAGTATGTGGCAACTGTACAAAACACAGGAAAATGTCACTTTATAGGAGACAGCGTCTCTACATCTTTGTGATTCGTCTCCCAATGCAATACTTTATCATCTGATGCTCGTAAGGGTCAAAGTGTTGGAAAGATCAATTAATCACAGACTAAACAACTGACCCACTCGGACATCAAATCACTTTTGGTCACGTGATCGACACCGTAATCTAAATGACACATTCATATGACACGAATTTCCCATGCGATGCACTTTCTAAAACATAATGGCAACTATACATTTGCATGTACAAATACTCTTATACCGTGTGACAAAAAAGTGTGTATTATAAACACAAATTTAATTGATCAAATTAAATAATTAGCATCAATACAGTAGCAGTATAGTAGCCGAAGGGATAGTTCACCCAAAAATGAAAATTACCCCATGATTTACTCACCCTCAAGCCTTCCTAGGTGTATATGACATTCTTCTTTCAGACGAATATAATCTTGAGTTATATTAAAAAAATATCCTGGCTATTCCAAGCTTTATAATGCATTGAATGTAGGATGAGATTTTCATTTTTTCATTTAAAATATGATCTGGTATCATTAGTATTGTCACCAGTATGTTCAGTGTGTTTAGTATTCATGGACTTAGTTTATCTTCATTAATCTCAGTTCCTTTGTTGAGATCCCGCCTCTCCTTGGTCGTCATGGTTTCTGTCATTATGAGTTCATGTGTATCAGCTGTGTATCATTAATCACCTCGTTTGTATTCACTACTTAAGTTTCTCCTTCACCGTCATTCAGTGTCTGGTCACGTCTGAGTTAAGTGTGTTTTGCAGCCTGTTCGCCTGTCATTTGGATTATTGTTATTAAAGCTTCATGTTGGAACCTTTTTCATCTTCGTTTGTTTACCTACAACTACCTGTGACAAGTATTCAGCTGACAGTCTATTTTATGCCTGTTATTAAAGTAAATGTTAAACCTTAAAGGTCCCATTGCATGAAAATTTCACTTCATGAGGTTTTTTAACCTTAATATATGGTCCCCCAGTGGCTAGACGTTTTGATGGGTGTAAACCAAGCCCTGGGTATTTTTGAGAAAATGAAAGCTCAGACGGGCGAATCTAGAAATCTTCCCCTTATGTCGTCATAAGGGGAAAGGTTACCTCCCCTTTCTCTGCTGGCTAGGGCTGGGTACCGAGTTCGATACTTTTTAGGTACCGAACGAATTGCCTCGATACTATCGAGTATCGAAAAATGACTTGTTTTTCGATACCTAAGGGGTTAACTCGTCAACGTCAGTGCTCAAACAAATACAAGCCTAAAGTCGCTCACGCACATACCCGGTACAAGCAAACTCCACACACGAGACGCGCGGAACTCTCTGCGCACATACTCATATGAGACGCGCGCGCGCACACAAACTGTCAACGCACATTCTTATGAGACGCGAGCACACACACACACTCACAATACCCTAAAGATGTGGAAAAGTCGATCAAAAGTGTGGCTACATTTCTCCAGGCTCGATGCCAACAGCGCGCGATGCAGTATTTGCGGTAAAATAATTGCTGCAAAGACGGTACCACGACAAATATGATGAAGCCCTTGACAGTGCACGGAGTAAACATAAGAGCAGAAAGTTGCTCCGTCTTTGACTGGTAAATGAAGAGATACCTTGTTGATCACTCTGACAGTGTTTATATTACAATAATGACCTACTGAATGTACACTGCCGTTCAAAAATGTGTTGGTTGGTCAGATTTTTTTTTCAGTAAGCATTAAAGTGATCAAAAATGACCTTAAAACGTGTAATGTTACAAAAGATTTCTGTTTCAAATAAATGCTGTTCTTTTGAAATTTTTATTCATCAAAGAATCATGAAAAAAATTATCATAGTTTCCAAAAACTGTTTTCATATTTCTGAAGGATCATGTGACACTCACTGTAAAAAAAAATTACATCCCCAAGTCAAAAATTTCAAGTGACCGATAACATCTAAATTTTTCAATTAGTCTGACGTATTATTTCTCATTGAGCCAATGTTAACAGACTATTGCAACAAGAATTTCACTTGGGCCAATTTAAAAATTTAGATGTTATCGGTCACTTGAAATTTTTGATTTGGGAGGGTTAGAATTTTTTTACAGTGCTGAAGTAATGATTTTGAAAATTCAGCTTTGACATCACAGGAATAAATTACATTTTGAAATATATTCAAATAAGATTTTAAATTGTAATACTATTCCACAATATTACAAGTTTTACTGTATTTTTGATCAAACAAATTCAGCTTTGGTGAGCATGAGCTCTTTATAAAAAAAATATGTTGTTCCTTATGTATATGTATAAGGAATATTTTGTTCCTTTGTCCTTTTTTTGTTCCTTTGTGCACTGGCTAAGGAGCATGAGTCAAACTGAAAAAATAAAACCAAAGTTTTTCTGAGGTAATGTGTTATGTAATCTTATTAAAATGGATTTCATAAAATTGGTATCGAAAAAAGTATCGTTCAGGAACCGGTATCAAAATCAAGGTATCGGTATTGGTATCGAAATTTTTTGAACGATACCCAGCCCTACTGCTGGCCCGCCCATGAGAAAATGAGCTGCGCGATATTGGTTTTTACTCAAGAGACATCATGGCTTGCAAACGAGCGAAGCATGGCAGTTGCTCAGTGTTTGGATGTACAAATGAACACAAAAGTATTTTTTTAGTTCCTTCATCCGAGCCTCTGAAGAACCAGTGGGTTATGTGAATTTCTGATGTGTAATTGTTCAAGTTCAGACAGATAATCTTTCTCTCAAAGTCGTTCAATACTGTTCATGCATCAGTAAATCAAGCCAGTGACTAAACGATCAACTTCACGTCATTTCTCTTAGTAGGATGAATATAATCTTACTTAAACTGTGATTAATATATATACAGAAAGCGATCAAAGAACAATCCCTTTCCAATCGCCCAAGCTGTCAATCACACAGCGCGAGTTTATCTGGACACTTGCCAAAACTCGTTATGAAATCAATGACGCTGTTACACTGCACAACAAAGCTCTTACTGTACTTACCTCATGTTTGCATTGGTGAAATCATTAGTGAGAGTGCAGAAACTGCGTTGCAATGATAAGATCTTCATTCACGTGATCAACAGGCTGTTATCTGCTCAATGCTCATCACTGCAACCTTTTATGTGATGGGAATAGATCTAAATACTTAAAAAAAACTTCTCACGATTCGTTAATCCCGATAGCTGTAATAGTAAAAACGTATAATAGCTGTAATAGTAAAAGTTTTCGAGAGAGTTCCACATGTAATGCTAGATATTTCATATGCAAGCATGTCAGCCAATCACAGCAGTGGGCGTTTACACTGAAGTCTCACAGCAGACACGCCCCTTCAAACAGAGCGTTCAAATCAGAGGCTAAAATCAGGCTAGGAAAAATGCCTTTTATTTCTAAATTATAACAACTTTTGATCTAAAAAACATACTAACATTATAAGGGCACCCCAGGAAACATTCTAAAATAATAAAATAATCCATGCAATGGGATTTAAAAGAAACATTTGCAATCAATAAATTTGTATTTACTGGTAAAGCACCTTTTACAATAAATATAATTCTAAGATATTACTGTTAATACTGACAGCCCTAAACAAAACAAAAATATTTTTCTATATTTCTCTCAAGTTTTCCACAGATTGTCTTGTGCCCCATTCTGACCCAATTTGAAAACGCCTGTGTTAATGCAAGCATACAAAAATATTATTATAATAATTAAATATAATAAGTTGCTTGTTGAAAGTAAAAATCGGAAACCGCGTAAATGTCAGATTGAACAAGCGATTCTAAAACTTTGCTTCTCATGGTATAAGTCCACTTCACATCACCATCTATTGGTTCTCTCCTTTTCCTCAGTTCAGAAATCAGCGTGAAGCACTTTAAATGTGAGGCAAAAAGCAAAAAACAGACGTTAATAATGTGAAACTAGGGCAGCCTTAGCCCTCCCCAATGACAGCTAGTTTAGAAAAGATTAATGGCCGGATCTGCAACGAGCATGCATCCTTTTCAACAGTTTCCGATTCCAATTGTTTTTGTTTCCGCCAACAGGTACAGAAAAGGTCCCTCTCTTTCTTTAATGAAAAATGGCAGTGGCACAATATAATATTAGTAGCTCACGAAGTAATCAGATTGAGGGTGACATTTTGGCCAGGACTGTTCACTTAATGCCTGATATGTTGGGGAAGGGTCACAGTCAATTACGTGAGCCAGATTTAGATCAATGTGGACAGCCTATAACAGTTCAGTCAGCAAATCCATCCTTTACATTTAGCTTAGCCTTAATTTATTTTTTCATTTTACAGCGAGTGGTTTTCGTAAATTAGAAAGAGACAGTGTAACTTTCAATCTAATCCTTCTGTAGTTCTTTGTAAAAGCTCCCCTTGGATACAGTGGAAGATGCATTATGGGTATAAAGACAACTGCTCGTCTGGCCCGCTCTAGCCTTCACTATTCATTAGGCAGTTTCCTTTTATGATGTGGACCACTTGCGCTGGGTGGCACACAAAGCATTTGGATGTAGAAGTGAAGGGAGCGTTTGAAGCAGGAAGATTAAAGGCGGATCTGTCCCTCTTTCTCTTTCTTGCTTATTCTCTGTTTTTTCAGTGTCTCGGCTCCAATCTTTGTTCACCTCCTGTGACCTGCTCAGGATGAATCCCGCTGTTATTATCTATTTGTTTGTATGTGAATTACCGCACTGTCCAAAACATGATCTGCAGTCCTGAGGTGTCTAATCAGACCTGTGCCTGTGCTGCCACTTAGAGAAAGCTCACTATAAACAGCAGCTGAACAGCCATGGATATGATGAATGTTTTTGTGGCATGTTTGTACAACAGGGATGAAAGTGCCCCGGGGTACTTTATTTCAGTTCAAAACGCAAAACAGAAACAAACTTTCCTAAATACCTGTTCCTATGTCCCTGAAAACAGTGTGATTTTCCTGATCCATTCTTTCATACAATAAAAAAAAAATTACATTTTAGGAAATTACAGATTTATGTAGCATATGTAGCTGATATGTAGATAACATAATTTTATAATTTAGCTTTCCAGTATTGATGGTGGGGAAAAAAAAATGTTTTATATCATATATATATATATATGAGATTCAACACTTGATGTAAAACATATATATATATATATATATATATATATATATATATATAAAAAATCAGATGAGGGTTTTGTACCCTAAAGAACAGTAACAGAACAAAAAGATCTAATCTATAATCTCTCTCTTTTCTGCAGATGCGATCAACTCGTAAAGTATCAGTGTGGCCTGTGGCGTTTGTTGGAGGTTTACGGTACGAGTCTCCAAAGGTTAATGCAGCAGGAAAAGTGTATGGCTGGAAAACAGTATTCGACCCTCATCGGCCCTTTGCCATCGATATGGCAGGGTTTGCCATCAACCTGCGGCTCATTCTGTTCAAGCCTCAGGCCTACTTCAAGTTACGAGGGGTGAAGGGAGGCTACCAGGAGAGCAGTCTGCTCAGAGAGCTGGTTACTCTCAACGACCTGGAACCCAAAGCGGCCAACTGCACTAAGGTGAGGAGATTGACATTATTTACTCACTCTCATGTCGTCGTTCAAAAACCATATGCAGTAGGGCTGTCACTTTTTATTCGATATTCGAATATGCATTCGAACATGACGTGAAATATCCGTAATCAAACTATAAATAAACTATCCGGTTTTTAAAGTGCCATGTGTAGCGCCTTTTTTACAGTCTATAATTAGACCATTTGTTTTTTATTTTATTGTTTGCCATCTCATCCAGTAGCAGGTGCTCTAAACGTATTGTAGATTAGGCCTATGAACAAATCAAGCGAATAATAGCCAACAGCCACCCTGTTTTGAAAATGGAAGATAACACACAGAACGGCCAGCCTGAGCGGACAATTCTACCCCAACTCATCTAAAAAGTAGTGTCTGGAAATATTTTGGGTTCTACACCGCAGATGGTAAAGTAACCGTTAAAGATAAGGTAGTTTGCAGAATTTGCAAAAAAAAAAAAGTTTACTTACTAGGGGTGTGCCATATCATACCGTCCACGATAATACCGGTATAAATTTTTACATGATAAAAAAGTGTCATATCGCGATATCACTGATATAGCGACGCAATGACGTATGGCGCATTACGTTCCCTAGCACGCACAACAACACCTGTCTGAGCGCGAGAGCAGCAAGTCAGCCTCCAATGACGATTTAGTACCTAAAAAGGAGCTACTTCAATAGTATTTAATAATTCCCGCAGGTCTACCACTTATAGTGCGGGAAATTCCCCCGCAAACACTGATTCACTTTAGCATGTACATTGTATGAGTAGCCTAAATGAACCCACACAGATTCTAAAATTAAATCAATCATTTTAAAACTTTCTCCAAGACGCAATTTTACCAACCGCGTGAGTGTTCAGCGGTGCCGCCGCCGCGTCTTCTCTCTCTCACTCTCAAAATGGGTTGCTCAAGTCAATCGTCGAAACCACACTCTTGTGTTTAGCAGTAAGGACATGACGGAATTGTCTTTTTGTCACTTGCATCGTAACTAAAGTTTATAATTTTCACTTCTTTTTAAGTCTTATCAGTTTAAACATTTGCGATTTTAAACTATTCAGTACACTCGCGCGCTCTCTGAGAGATGTTTACTCTGCGTGCATCATTAAAGCCGTCTCACAAACAGCTCGCGAGTAACAAAAGTTCTTTTTTCGCCGATTATATCGCTTTAACGGGGTAAAATAGTTATAGTGACGCGCCGTTATATTTCTGACGTACGCTTCTCCGAGTCCAAGCGCTCGCGCTATTTCTGACAAGGGACAGACACAGGTTTGCATTTTGCATAAATGATCCCGTCGCTTCAATGTGTTCAATATAGACAGCCTTTGACTGTTATAGCGTTGTAGACACGCGGTGTAAGGCAAAAATTAGGAAATAAAAAGCACGATGGAATAGTGCCAGTCAGAGAGGCCGTTATGTCAAATACAGTAGTATACTGCAAATTTAAAAAATACAGTAAGTCTCTGTATGTGGTGTTTGACGTCACAGAAAATTCCCATGATGCAATGGGAGTCACAGTGATTTACTGTAAAGAGAAATAGCAGTATAATACTGGGTGATTTAAAGTAAATAACTGTAGAAATTACAGAAAAGTCTAACAGTGTTGTGTAAAAATTCCGGTCATGGTTAGTATATTCGTAAACAATCGGTTATGTCCGAAATAAGCATAAAACGCGCGTGACAGTGTGACCGACAGTATAATGAAAACAGTAATGGATCCGGGCACTAGCTCTAAAAGTGACAGCAGCCATATGTGTCTGTCATTAATGTTGTCGTCAAAACAACAAAAGATAGCTTTCATTGTAAGGAATCAGAATTAATAGCCTATGTATTTAATTTAGTCAGGACTCAGGACTATCAGTGTTATTTATTGATTACCTTATTCAGTTTCTGTAGCATTTCTGAATACTAGTGTTAGACCTACCCCAAAACTTTTCTCTTTATTTGTATCTTTATTATTTTGTATATTTTTTTTGCTACTTTTTTCAATTTAATTCAAAGATTGAAATCAAGCTTCCTTGTGTTGTGTAAACTCTTGAGTGAGCAAACATTTAGGTGAGATAAATGTAATAAAAAAAAATTATCTACATTTTTTTTCTATATCGTCATAAATATCGTCCGCAAATATTCTTGAAATATCGTGATATAATTTTGAGGCTATATCACCCACTCCTATTACTTACGCATCGTTGACATCCAATCTTCGCGCTCACCTGTCGAATTACCGTCCAAATGAGGCAGCGGAGTCAGAGACACAGCAGACGGCCAGAGCATCGCCAGGCGTCTAACATCGTATGACTGCATGCTTTCCTGCACAACCGGTCAGCAGCTTTTTTTCCATGTAGCCTAATTTTGTGATTGGCTATGCATAGTGGCACTTGATAACCTTTGATGGCACCTTGATAAGTTGATAACCTGCTGTTTCAAACATTAAGTCAAACATTTTTTCAGACAGGCTATGGCCTGAGTCCTGTTTATGACTGTCAGACTGTTAATAAATTTGTGATTGAATCTCCGTTACGGTAGCCTGGCTAATGTCAGACCAAGTCTCATTTGAGACTTGGTCTGGGAACTACATGTTCATTTTCTCATATTTGAGGCGTGGTTTACGAATGCCCAGAGCCGTTTATTGGGCGCTATGAATGTCTATCAAATGCGCCTGTACGTAGCTCATAGCCAATCGCTTCAATTATACCAGATGACGTATGTAGAGCGGCAGAAATTCGACGAGGAAAAAGACGATTTATTTGTACACGATGGCGTTTAGCGAATATTACCGTTTGTGCAAGATAAACATGAGGGTAGAAGGTAACGTCGAGTCTGATGCCATGTTGGATCCATAGATATAAACAAACTGCTTCGATGTCATCATCGTCTTGCTGCTCCCTCCCCGTTCTGTGATTGGTTCCCTTTTTCAGGGGAAAATCTGGTCCATGGTGTCCAGGCTGCCTAGCAGCGTGAATAAAATCGCGCTGCGAGCAAGGCAGCATGGGGAAACCCAGGCTACCGTTACGGTGTTTTTTTTTGTAGATATTCAAATATATTAAAATACATTGCTTGATATTTGATATCCGTTCGAATTTGATTTTTCTCAAAAGTGACAGCCCTAATATGCAGTTTTTCCAGTAAAACACAAATGGAAAGATATTGTTTTCTTTCATAAAATGGGTCTCATTCAGTATGCGTGTGTATGCACAAATGTGTGCATGAAATCTGCATACTAAAACAATTCATGTTTCACCAATAACTTTCATACTCAAATTTATTTAGATTTCATAAAAGAAAGTGTTGGAAGTGGAACAACATTCTCTGAGTGGCCTTATAAATGAAATTGGATATTTCATAGGGGTGGGAATCTTTTACCATCTCACGATTCGATTCGATTCCGATTCTTGAGGCCACGATTCGATTCAAAATCGATTTTCGATTCAAAAAGATTTTCGATTCAAAACAATTCGATTTTATTCATAATGATTTCTAATCAGGTTTCTGATCATGATCTACTCTCATCTGCTTTGCAATACAGAATGACAAACGGAGACATTAAAGTGTCTTTAAGTTCAATTCTCAGGGAAGTGCCTTTTATCAAAAACATTGAAAAAATATTTTTACTTGGTACTTTTAAAGCAAAGTATTTATGATGACCCATAACGAACTTACTTCCAATACTTCCTATATTAATTGTATTAATAAAACAAATGGAAGTGATTTGGCAAGTCAACTGTAAGGTTACATTTGCCAGCATATGTCCCAACATTGCTGAGAACCAACAGGAAAATAAATGTGTGCCTGTACTAGCAGCATACTTGTAGTAAATTAATACAAACTTCAGCATATTCTGAATCTCTAGCATTTAATAATAGACTTCTAACCAACATCCTCTTGTTATTTCCAATGAGCAATATAATCCTTCAGACAAAAAAAAAACATTTTGCTGTAGCAAATTCACAAACAGTTTTCGTTCAAAAATATAGAATTATGTACCAGAAGCTATCATAACGTATAATGCTTGTGGACTTATGCATATTCTGAATAATTAGTAACATACAAAGTCGCTCTTGACTTATACACAACTAAATAATAAAGAGTTATGACTTGAAATGTTTGCTGTATACCACAATCAAAAATAGCAAAGAAAGTGAATGAACATTCTGCAGAGAGTAACTTAGTCAAAATGTAACTTTTTGTGACTGGCATTGCACATATTGCATACAGATCAGATCGGTTTACACAGCATATTGATGTGAAAACTAAACAATACAGAAATTAGCTCTCATACAAAAAAATACTAAATAGATCACAATGAAATTGCCAATGTTCCATTCGTTAGCTTTTAACGAAGACATTCTCTGGTGCCGTTCGAATTTGGCGCTCAGCCATCATGCGTCTGTTATGTGCGCGTCCCAGACTGTCCGCGCACTGCACGTCCGCTTCAGAGTTCCGCCTTTTGCGTTCCTTCAATGTTACGTTATTAGATATTTTTTTTTTTTTTTTTTTTTTAGAAAATCGATTTTTGACATTTGTGAATCGATTCAGAATCGTCCACGTCCCGAATCGCGATTCATCTAAGAATCGATTTTTTTTCCCACCCCTAATATTTCATGCATAGACATTTCATCTTAAATATATTTCATCATATACAGTGAAAGAGTGCTGCGTTATAGCTCGAACTGCGAGGTTTCTTTGTATAACAATGCAGATACACACGTACGTATGTTCAGCTGGCTAATGAGAGGTGTTTATAAAAGGTGTTTATTGGGTTTTAACTGGTTTGCTGACATTTTCAAGATAAAATCTCACATGCTAAATAATCCACACAATTATTAGTGAATGAGACCAAGTGGTTTTCATGTCTTTAGCATTTGGAATGTTATAGAGCTGATTAAATAATGAGCTTTTATGTTTAGTTTAAATACTCATTTAATACATAGAGCCAAGTCTCTCTCTTCTAAAAGACACCCAAGGACAACTGTTAAGAAAAACTAAAAAAACCCCTACTATTCTCTCACTGTTGTATCACAGTCTCACTCTTTATGTACAGGCTTATATTTTCTCAGCAATTCTGGAACAATTTGTTGCGCCGCTTCTAATGTTACTGACTCACAGGATGAATCACTTCTGCTGTATTATTCATGATTTGTCACTTGAATGCTTGACAGAAAAGTGTGTATGTGCGTTAGAGTGTGTGTGTATATACATAGAAACAAATGTCTAATTGGTGATTTGTGCAGGGATTAACTAATTGATGCTTTATTTGATGTTACTGAGTTTAGGGATGCCGTACTTAAGTCAAGACTAAACCAGGATTTTACCATTTAGAGACAGACAAACCATAACCAATTCCTGGACTTGCTACCCCAAAGATGTGAACAGTTGTACAAATACACCTCATCTAGTTTCTAGATCATTCCTTGAACTTCATTCATTCAGAGCAACTCAACAGACACACTATTATTGCAAGTGGGATTGTTAGCCTCCACTAGCAGTGGGAGTGGGACCCCGACCCATCTTGACACAATTATAAATTATTCATGAGGGTATAATGAGGGCATGACGCTGGTTTCTGAAAGACATCAACAAGGGAGACAGAAAAGAAAAGATGAGTCAGACAGTGTTTCTTCCTTTGGACATTAACAACAATTTCTGGGTAGTTTAATGAGGCAGATGATTATTTTTTGTTCTGATTACTTCATCTTGATGACATAAATAGGTATAGTAAAATGCACAATTAGTGTTTGACATTAACGCTTGTCCAGGACAACTGGATTTGTTGAAGGGGCAAAGTAAAGAGATTTTACTTGCCCGACCGGACAAGTAGGCTAGTCGGTTTAAAACGTCAATAACACAAAATAACTTAGCATCGAAAATTTTCTGCCGAGAATGATTCTGATTTTATTACATTCAGTGTAAACGGCGATTGATCGTGTTGATTGAGTTGAGGCTCGCCCAGCCTGTGTGTAAGCGAGACTCTCGTGGAGAAATCAGAAGAAATATGTGCAACAGCGCGCACAAAGAAACTCACAGAAGCTTACTGAAACATATTTCTGTACATTTATAACATGATGTAGTTAAGCAACATCACATGACCAAGAGTGGTGTTTTCCCATCATGATTGCAAATATCACATTTATTTTATACAACTGTTCAATTAACAAGTTAATATAAAGTGACTTGCATTTTAGACTATATTGGCAGTTTTTTCTCCATTTCGTTACTGAATGATTCAGTTTTTAATGAATCGTGTGATTCAATGAGCCATTCATAAAGACAGTGTAAAATAATAAATATAGCTGTTTGGAACGCACTTGGTGAAGGGAGCAATAAAATAATATTTTCCTCATTACCTTTACCTGGAATATTACCATGAAAACTGTGCGGCGTCCATCACCAATTACGTTCTTACAACTGGAATTTGTTATTATTGCTGTTTATACGTTAACTAAGTCAAAGTCTCCCGCCATCTAGCTTTAAAATTAATTGCAAGGAATCGCTTCCCTGGGTCACATGACCATAAACGGTAAAATTACTTCCTTGAAGTGACTATCAAATGTACCCTTTGCTTTCCCGAGTGCCCTACAAGGGCACAAAAATGCCAAATTCGCCCAGTCACTTGCTTCATTCTTGAACGAATCAGCAATTTGAACAAATCAGCTAAATTAATGACTCATTCATTAAACCAGTCATATGCCGCCACCTACTGGTGGTTTAGTGTCATATTTAAAAGCATCATTGCATTTTTTCCAACATTTGATATTTGTTTATTCAAAGATATTATTTAAAACATAATTATATCTCATAACATTATTTATGCAGCTGTAAGTTAGCAGTGTAAATGCGTTCATGCTACCTCTGAGCTTCTTTAAACTGTCTAAATGGTAAATGCAGCTTCTGTGTTTCCTCTGCAGTGGAAAGATGGATTTTGTTGATACTAATTTAATTTGATTGGTAGCAACTAACAACCCTAAAGTGTCTTATTATTCTAATTAAACTTATAGATCAAATTTGCACATTTAATAAGCATATTTTAAATATTTTAAAAGCACTTCAGCACTTCAGATCTGTACCCAGAGAAATGTTCTTAGAGATGTTTCATGCTAAATGTGGATATACGCTGTGGATGGTATACTGCTGCTGAGGAGGAACTTTATAGCTGTGAGTGTTTGTGAGCATTACCGTGTAGGAGGGCAGAAAGTGAGCTTAAAGATCAATAGAAAGACAGATGGAGCAAAAACTATTCTGAAAACAAGACTTAAAGGCACAATATGTAACTTTTTTGCTTTAAAAATAGCAAAAATCACTATATCTAAGTTATATATTTTTTTAGTTGTGTACTTACATTATCCCGACTGTTTCCAACAACTTTCAAACCAGGAGAAATTTGTAATTTAATTCGAGAAACGTCCCGTTTCCGTTGTGTCGCCGCCAATGCCGTCATATCCGCGTTGTCCCTGGTTTCCGCTCGTGCTGCCATGGCAACCAGAGCTATGAACCAGAGCCGTCTGATAGTAACCAAAGCGACAGACGTGGACAAATGTGTAGTTCACAATGTCTATTTGCACGATGTTGTTGTTTCGTTCAAACATTATGGACCATGACAAGCAGACTTTGGATAAAAAAGGAGAACTAAAACGAGAATCAATATCAGCGCGGTGTTTTCGAGATGCCTAGAGCTCCCATAGACAGTATATAAACGAGAGCTCCACGTCCGAGACTTCGACCTTTCCTAACTTACATGTACTTTATTAAACAGGTGAGCACATTTACATAAAACTAATCAATGTTTTATAGTTCAACAATGATAAAATGTCAGAATATGGTCTGTATGTTATTCTAATGTTGATCTAGTTTACTGCTAGTCTCATACAGACTAACACATACATTTAAACACATTCAAATGCAGTTTAGTGTGCTAGTGTAATGTTAGACCAAGTGAAACAGCGCTGCGTTACCTCACAAGTTTAATTTGTCTAATAAACTGACCTGTGAGTTGTAATTCTGCACTTGCGTGTAGTTCGGTAGAATGAAATGTCCATATTCCTTTTAACTGTTATATCCGCGGGATCGCGTCGCGCGTGGAGCTGATAAGTTAGCTGTCTCTTAGCAATCCCGAACTGCTTCATATCACAGTCATGATAAAAGCATCTGTATTCAGTCATCCATAAACATTATTAGATCAGTCGGCTTGACGTTGACGACAAGATCCATAATTCTTAGCAAATGTTGCGTCATCAAACTACGCCTTTGTTATTGTAAAGAGGTTAGCGACCCCTAGTGGCGAAAAATTCCATACTGTACGTTTAACTAAGAGATGGCAATGACAAAGACAGTTATGCCAACAACCTGATCATTATTTCTTGGCTAAGTCCTCTTTTTTTTCTCCAAAAATGGATATGAATTCAGAAATTAAAATCGTCCAATTATTAAAGGTGCCTTGTGTCAAAAAAAATAAATTCATACTCCACATACCAGATGGGGGCAGTATACCTCCAGAAAGTGAGTTGGTCTACTCTAGAGTATGAATATGACATCTTCAAGCTACTCCTCTTCACCTTTACCAGTGAATATGTTCATATTCGTTTTGTTCATATTACATTTTTATTGTTAGTTTGAATTACATTAATTTGACAGACAGCATTCGCTGATGTTGACCAAGCTAGCGCCAACGTAACCAGAGCTTCCAACTCTCACGCATTCACCGCGAGACACACGCAATTGACACTTTTCACACGCTCTCACGCCACACATCAATTTTCTCACGCACAGAAAAATCGCGAAGCAAAGAGGACACGGAGACCGACAGACTAGACAGAGCAGGTTACTTATGATATAAAAAAATCTCAGCTCTCAGATTCTGTCAATTTTATTACGCAATTCAAACAATAAATACCGTTTTGGCGCTTGTAAATGTTTACACGACAGATCCCTAGCGCACGTGAACCAATCATCTCTACTAGCTAATAGTAAAAAAACACGAACACTGTTGAAAGATACAGTAGGCTACGACTTACCAAAATGTATTCCTCATACATAATATCGACCAATCAGTGTTTTTTTATCAGCGTGAAGAGGTCAATAACACAGTTGGAGAACAATTATGTCAGATTTACCTCAGGAAAGCCATTTAATAAACATAATATAGGTCACGTAGTTGGCAAGAAAAAAAGAGCTATAGAGATTGTGCTATATATGTGTACTAATACAATACTATATTTATGTACGTTATATATACGTTTATCGAACAGCCTTCGATACATTTCTCTGTTATAACTTCCCGAATAAACTACACAAACATATAAAACAAACTTCTAACGAAATACTAACAGCATCTTACTTACCAATCCAAAAGAAATGTTGCAAGTTCGGAGTCGAACCTCATTTCTTTCATGTCCATTAGTTGTCTGGTTCTGTTCCTTTTTTTATCAGATTTTATTTGAATGTAGTAGTGGACAGTAGGCTACTTTCCACACGATTGACATCAGGTTCAAGTACGCCCACAAGCCGTGCGAGTTATTCGTGTATTGCATGTTTGGCTGGTGGTTATGTTGCCCGCATACCGCCTCCCATGGCCGAAACTGGTATTACGACACCTGTCGGGCCGTGGCTAGTAATGCTAATGCTAATTCAGGTTGATATCTCTACAGCACTATAACTTGTAATTTTTTTAATGACATCATCGCCCTTATTTCTTCTCATTCTTTTGATGCGTGTAGCTCATTTTTGGGATATTTTTACCTCAATTCTGACACTTGGCACCTTTAAGCAAATGTTTCTATCCAAAGTTGTGAATTTAACTTGAAGTATCACATAAAACATTTGCAAATGAAGCACCGTTTCCATCCCATGTGTTTAAGAGAACAAAATCGGAAATTGAAGCAACATAACTGTAATAAAAATGGAAGTGGCTTCAATCAGGGAACCCACTGTGACTCGTTTTTCCTAAATAATAAATTACTTGTGATAATAAATTGCTTGCAATTTCAATGTATTTTTGTTTGCAAACATATTAAAAAAAAAGATCATGAAATCATTGGCCCGGCATTGAGAAGCACTTCATCATCACAACAAATTATCGTCTCTCCACCCCATAAACCATAATGTGTTTTTGTTTTTTATTACAGATTCTTGTGTGGCACACAAGGACGGAAAAACCTGTCCTGGTAAATGAAGGCAAGAAAGGCTTCACAGACCCAAACGTGGAGATCTGACATCTGCTTTAACGCCGGTAATGAAAACGCAATCTGTTCAGACTTAATCACGGCGTCACTGAGCGAATATGGGGTCATTGAAGGACACGAGATCATGTGTTTAAAACGCATCTGGCCCTGCTAAGTGGCGGAAGTGTGGCTCTGTACAGATGTACCACTGAATACTCCTCTTACTTTGTGTTGCAGGGATGCTTCCAGCAGGACCCAAAAGGGAATGGCGGGGAGTTATTACCAACTACCACATTTTTGTACAGTTTGGATGCTTTTTCCTGTAAACCACAACTAAATGAGTTCAACAAGATGGACCTATTATTCTAAAGCACAGATAGTCTTTTTAAAAGGCAATATCATCAGTATTTTGCGAGAACAAAACCAGAAGGCGCTAGCCACGCCGAGACTGAAAGAAAATTGTGGTGTATATTGATGAGGGAACATCTGAGAACTGCTCACTTCCATGAACTCTCAATTAAGAAGAGATTAAACATATCTCAAAGGCGGACTAAGAGCGAATGGTCATCAGTTTAAGAACGTCAATGTTCCTTCATGTCTTACAGACTGATACTTAAACATAAAGAAGGGAATGTCTTCTTTTTTTATATAATATGTATTATTAAGTTTGTTTTTGTTGTTTACATCACTGTCTTGCTAGCACAGCACTACTGATATTTTGCCTCGATACAAGTTCAGCGTCACTCTGCGGTGTTAAACCAGTTCTATCATATACCAGGGCTAGCTGCTATACTGGATTTAGCGATTACAAGGTTGTAACACGGTCCTCATGATGACTAAGACCTAAATTATATGAATAGCACTTGAATTTGTTCCTCTGTGTCCATTGTTCCTGTTAGGACATGCGTTGTAAATATAACTTAAAGATGAACAATCAGAGACTTTAAAATAAAGTGATCTAGCGTTCAACAGAACAAGCAATGTAACTACTGTATTTGTACTTCAGTTTAAAGTAAGAATCCATAGTTTTAGTTTACTATTACAACATTCATAATACTTCACTCATGTTCACAGAGGTCCTACCAAAGGAGACGGGAGCTGATGGGTTTTACAATGTTAGCCTTCAGTATTAATTGAGCTAGCCTCCAAAAGCAGCACAGAGCTCGCCTCAGTAAATATTCAGATGTATTTATGTGTCAAGCCGAAGCTTTGGGCTTTGCAGAGGAAATCTGTCTTGAAGACATGTTGCTGTACTAATGAAGCTAAAGCCGAGACACCTGGGAATCTAGAGCGAACAAAATCTCTGCTTGCAAAAAGCAAAGCTATCTTCTTATATATAAAAAACAAAACCTATGAGCATGTGAATATTCAAGGCACATCACTGCACATGTACAACAAATCTCAACATTTACTAATATTATGATACATCTCTGACCTGATTAGCATTAGACTAAATTTGTGTATCTCTTTAAGCCGTGTTTTATAGAGCCAAAATCGTTTATTTCGAATGATCCGATCCTCTTTAGATTCTGGTGTCAAGGGAAATCAGGTCTCCATTAGGACCCCAAGTGATACCACTGACTGACATGACCTTTAATGTGTACTCTCCTTTGTGCCTGAATAAAATGACTACAAAATCGCAGTATATGTAATTTAAACTACGTTATAATTACCATTTAATGTCTGTTTTAGTTACCTTACATACTAGCATGGCACACAGATACACAATTAGCCTGATTAGCTTGCACACTATGCACTTGCACTTACCCTACATGTATTCACAACGATCTTTAATGTAATTACGCAAGTTAATTTATTATTATTATTTATTAATAGTTTGTAAAGCGAAAGACATTACATTATGTCAAATGTGTTTTATTATGCACTAAACAGTAAGCAATTATATGCATATTTTAAATTAATACAATTTGTGTGTACTTATAACTAGTAAAGGATATTTTTGCCGATATTCAATCAGCCTTGTATTGTTACAATGTTGGTAGTATATGATCTTTTAACAGCCAGATGGTGACAAATAAACAGGGATTTCTGGGTGCAGGTAACATGGAGAAAGAGTTCACATTGTTAATTTACATACTAATGACATTGCAACAATACAGAGCCAAAAATCTGTTAAAATTGTCCTTTAACTGATAGTTGATGGAGACCTGATTTCTCACGACATTTAATTGTACAACAAAACAGCATTAGACTGTTCGCCCGGATCGGATTGAATCCGAATGCGAAGGAATATTGTATCCTAAACACCTACTGCGTCAGTAGAACGGAAGTTATAAATAAATAAAAAATAATTTATGTTTAAATTATACATTTTTCAAAATCAGCCATTTTTCTGCATGTTTTCAGGTATTTATTAACCACAGCATGGTCAATAGGTGGAGGGTGAATGCCACAACATGGTAGATTCACAAACAAATTCATAGTTCATTTTAAACTACCACTAGGGGGCAAAGTGCGACAGTCGTACACAGTGAAAAGTTGGCTAGTCGACTTTGAAGATGCGAAATTTCTATGGACACTGCAATAGTTGCAATATGACACACTCTGCGGCGTCGTTTTTAATATTTCAACAACACATCAAAAAGGTAAAAAAATATGCAATCTACTCCACATTACTGCAATCCTGCAGATTTAAAGTTTGCGTTCTTTTGTTTCAGCCAAGAGGTGCAGTGGCGTATCAATCTTCTATTGGTCACACTTGATACGAATTCGAATCTAACAAAATATAGTGCAACCCTTTAAGTATACTTAGTTTTTTACCCATATAGGACATGTGTGGAGGCTTGTTTCCACCACAGAATAAAACATTTTAAAAGATAAATGCAACTTTTTATCTCACAATTACGAGTTTACATCTCGCAATTCTAACTTTATAACTTGCAATTGTGAGTTTATATCTTTCAATTCTGACTTTATAACTTGCAATTGTGAGTTTATATCTTTCAATTCTGACTTTATAACTTGCAATTGCGACTTCAGAATTGCAAGATGTAAACTCGCAATTGCTAGAAAAAAATCTAAATTGCGAGATTACCTTTAATCTTACCTAGAAACTAGCAATTACCTTTTTTATTTTTTTATTCTGTAACAGAAACAAGCTTCCATACATGTGTGCCAAAAATCACCAAGAACAATTCTTGTTTTTGTAGTATTTACTATAAATGATTTATCAGTGCCCTCATAATCTTTAATCAAAGATTAAAGGCGGGGCAACCTGTCACTCACATGAGATCCAATCAATTCCTGATGGACAAAATCAAGTCTCGCCCTACATTTTTCCTTGTTCGAGAAGCCGTTTCACTGGGATATACGACACAACAGGGAAGGAAAGACTAGCGCAACTTCCATTTCATGCCGACTTTAAGCGCTGACTTTAGGTTTTAGACTGGCTTCAAGTCTCATAACATTGGTTAAAGTTTTAAAAGCAGCTGCAGTTCATTGCAGTCCTCTGCAGAATCTATAATAAACATACTGTAAACACCAACGGCATGAAAAAATTATACTTCTAAACCCTGAGCACAAAAATGAAACAAGATCTCCAGCTGTTTCATGTTTCATCTGGAAAACACATTTACGGGTAATGTCGAGTTTTGCTGCATTACTTGTAGCTATACATAAACAGTGTTAAAAAAAACATGGTCAAGCACAAATACTTCATATGTCTGACCGTAGACCATTATTTGAGGAACTAGTATTTTATCAATGCCATTTCAATGTTGTCAAAATATCTGAAAGGGTTAATAATTCTTGATACTTTAAAAACCCATAATTAGCTCATCAATCAGTTTGTGAGTCTTAGGGTGAACAGCACATGTTTAATGGGGAAAAAATGTCCTCCTAGTGGGATGTGATGGATTATTGCTCTAGGATGTTTCAGGAAAAGCGACTCCTTTGTTATTTCTGAAGTTTGTGTGAATCAAAGACTTCACTGAGCACACACAACTCTGTGCTCTTATCTACGGCTAACAAAGTACCACATCCCTACTGCGTTTCAAAAGCCTCTTGAGCTCACGGAGGCCTTCAGACAATACACACGCAGGCTGATGAAGGACAGGCCATTAAACTGAAAGAACACTTCTATTTATTTATTTATTTATATATGTTTCCATTTTCTTTTATTGTGCAATTAGCCCGCACAGTCCATTAAAATATGAAAACCATAGAAAAAATACAGTCTTTCTGGCCACACTTAATCGCTTTTATTTGATTCAGATCTGTGTTTCCAGCATTTCATTAAGTCTGTGGTCACAAGGGTCAACTTCTCCGCCAGGTTTGTTTTCAATTCATGCTCTGAAAAACCACATCCACCCTTTCTTTCCAGAGCACAGGAGTGCATGTCTGCCAACAACACAAGACAATTACTGTCACCTGTTAGTTGCTAGAATGAAACTGTTTGCTTTAGAACGAGAACACAATAGCAAAACATAAAGATGACATTTAAACATGTGAATTCATTCTAAAAAAAAAAAAAAAAAGCCTTCTAGCCTGTTTCTTTCTCTTTTTTTTTTACATCTGCATCTGTTTGTCAGATGCTGCCACAAAATCCCCACTTAATGTATCGTTGAAGAAAAACAACTGTTTATGTATTTATTCTATATTGATATATTTATGTATTTATTTACATTGCAGAGTCTTTTCTTATGAAGCTGAGATATAAAATGCCTGCATCTGTTTCTTTCTCATCCTTACGAAACACTGGCTCACAAACAGCACAGGTCCATGTGTTTTCTCATTCTGCTGCTGAACTGGGACTTGATCGATGGACTGAACAAAACACGCGGCTCATTAAAAGCTGTTGACGAAACCAACGTAGGTCACGACCTGCAGCACAAGCCTCCTGTTATTAAGGACATCTCTCCTGATTTCCAGATCTATACATCTGAATCCAATACACATTAGCACAGTTGTATAACCATCCAAAATCATGCCAGGTTGTTCGGTCATTTATTTTTGTAAAAGTGATCAGATTTTCCACATTGCCCACCAAGTGCTTTTGCTAAAATGAGTATGTTTGCCCAAAAACACCCACCTTCATCTTCTCTCTTAATTGCAAGCTGCAAGATGAAACTTTTTTTTTTTTTTTTTTTGCATGTTGCTCTTGTAAATGTTCTTATTTTTGTTCCACAGATCATCTCAGAACGAAAGAGAATAAAAATGTCAGAAAATAAATAAATGTGTTAGGAAAAAAAAGACCATGTGGTTTGAGTTATTGAATGTATTATTAATTGTTTTCCCAGCAGGCACCTTGATATCAATTTGACGTCAAAAGTTAGTCAAGACTTGATCAATATACAGCATATCATTTTAAGGTCAGTGTAAAAGGCGATGTCTTCCAGTGGTAATTGGGTGAAAAGAGAAAGTTAATACCCTCACTGAAATTGGTTTATGTATATGCAGGTCAATATGTTTGACATTCAGTTTACATCAAATCAATGTCATGGATTGATTTTGACATCAATTTGATGTCTTTTCAACATCAAATGCCCACATGTAAATCAAATTTACAATTTTCAGTGATATGTTTAAAGGGGACATATCATGCTAAATCCACTTTTTTAGCCCTTATATGCATTTTGTTGTATATTTGGAGTGTTTAGAAGTACAGAAAAGTTGAAATTATTTTCTTCAGGTGCTTCGTTGATATCTTTATATTCTGTTTTTGTCATATTTTTCAACCTGTTCCGATTTTTCTGTTCTCTATGACGTTTTTTGAACTATTACGTCACAGTATTTGCAGCGGAACTGCCAAATAAGGACATTGACTTCCGGCCCAACACTTCGAGCAATCCGCCTTTTTTATTTCTCGCTGCAATTTTGTAGTCCAAGCTAAAGGATGCAGAAGTTACGAAGGGGTAAGTTAAAATGTTCGGTTGTTGGATGTAGTAACCCACACGCTTCATTACACCGTTTAATGTAGATGAACTGCTGCACTTGTGAGCAGAGAGAGAGAGACCCGGTCGCGCGCGCTCACTCTCTCTCTTCGGAGCCAGGCGAAAGTGTAAACAAGACTTCACCGTCTCCAAACTAGACGCTGTCTTGCTCTCTCTCTCCCTCGCACATATTAATCAAAATAAATCGACACGGTGGTAAAAGGTCGGAAGACCAATGTTTCATGTGTAAATACAGTTACACACCATTGCGATACATCCATATGAAGACGTTGTTCTGCAGGTTCGTCGTCTTCATTTTCATCTCGCTCCGGCTCCGACTCTGGCTCGAACATGTAAGGCTGGCTGGACAAGTCTTCCGTTGTTGACATTTTGTTAATAACGTGTGAATAAAAAGTTTCTGTGCCGCTAGATAATCGTATCTCTGCTGTCAAACTACAAAAATGGCCGAACGGGGTGGAGTTGAACCGAGTGTGGGCGGGGTATGAAGTGTCTCAATTGTATTTAAAGAGACCGCACCAAAACGAGTTGCTCTCAGACGCACATCAGAAAAGGGGTAGAAAAGGGGCCTGTCGCCTGTGGAGCTATAAAAATGAGGAATTCAGACCCAAGCATTGCAGTTCCGCTTTATATAGACTACAAATGTATGATTTATATGTAAAAAGGAACGATTTAAAAGCATGATATGTCTCCTTTAACACTGGAATTGTATCGTACTTCGTCTACTCTTTAAACAGCATTATGGAACACTATCAAGTATCAATATTCAATATCACTATCAATGTTCAAGTCCTACTAGGAAGTTCGTAGTTTACGAGATGGGAAGTCGTGTTTATGATGGGTAAGATGGGTAAGACATCTTGAGTAAGATGGCGGTGTGTACTTTCTCTTAATTAATTACACAAAAATACAGCAAGGTTCTACTCTAGTTCTAGAAAATGAAGAACAAAGAAATGTGCATCAGGTGTCCCATACACAAAAGAAATATATGTAAATATATTTTATAGTGTCAAAAATATATGTGGCATATATTCCAAATACATTGACGTTGTCCACTTATATTTATCATTTTGAAATATATTCTGAAATATAACAAAAATATATGATGTTAAGTGTGAAATATATTTACATTTATAACATGTAATGTAAAATATATGACAACATATATGATCATAAAATGTTTAGCTTGCTAAAGAAGGGTCGAAAATGTATTTTGATCATAGTAATTCCTCTACCTTTTCCCCAATACACAACAGTAGGCTACCATATTTCACTACTGTATAATGACACACAGCTATAATAAATACTGTACTTACATTTAAATGACTGCAATGTAAAATGACAGATAGTTGCTTTCCTAGGACTATTAGGTGGCACATACCTAACACTAAGTGCAATTATTAGATTTATTGTTGTTTTATTGACATCTTTCCTGAAGTCATTTAAATATTGAAAATATGCACAATATTTATGATGCAAGTATAGCAGTGACACTCCAACAATGAAGTGCACTTAAACAATAGATAGAACTCAGTGTCTAACACTGCATACACACACTATTAAATATCTGTATTCAATTCTGTAAAAATAGGGGGAAAAAAAACCCCTCTGCATTCTGTGTGTTGTTTCCTACATAAAATTGCCATTTTAGGCCAATAAAGTTAGCAAAGGGGCAGCCGTGGCCTACTGATTAGGGCTTTGGGCTTGTCACCGAAGGGTTGCCGGTTCGATCCCTGACCAGTAAGAAAAATGTGGGTGGGTGAAGTGGAGTACTGCTCTCCCATGCCCACATCCATGGCTGAAGTGGTCTATCTAAAAATTAAATTGAAAATGTGCTGTTTGTTTGTGAAAATGTTGACTTTTTAAATTTCAAAATATATTTACATATATTTATTGGGCCAATTTCAAATATTTGCATATATTCCAAAAATATATTCTGAAAATATATTTCAAATACATTTCTTTTGTGTATGAATACATCTGCTTTAACGCCGGTAATGAAAACGCAATCTGTTCAGACTTAATCACGGCGTCACTGAGCGAATATGGGGTCATTGAAGGACACGAGATCATGTGTTTAAAACACATCTGGCCCTGCTAAGTGGCGGAAGTGTGGCTCTGTACAATACTTCGGTATTGTGGTATTCCGCCATGTTTCTCACTGACACGCCCACAACTCTTAAAGATCGTGGCTTAGAGAAAATCCCGCGCTTCCCACTGGTATTTACGACATTGTGGTGGCGTTCAAGTGCGTTCATCTCGTAAATACGATCTATACGAGATGACTTGAACGCAACATATGGCAACAGCTTTCTTCCCATACACAAAAGAAATATATTTGAAATATATTTTCAGGATATATTTTGGAATATATGCAAATATTTGAAATTGGCCCAATAAATATATTTCATACTTATATTTCATATATTTTTGTTATATTTCAGAATATATTTCAATGTATTTTTTTCTGTATGGGTCCCCAAAAGTGTCAAAAATATATATGGCATATATTCCAAATACATTGAAATATATTTTGAAATATAACAAAAATATATGAAATATAAGTATGAAATATATTTATTGGGCCAATTGGCCTAAAACACTGTTCGTTTGGCCTAAAACACTGTTTGTGGTGATCCAGTTTGAAATCCCATATTTCCATATGTTTTTCAGGTTTTATCCACTGCCTAAACGCGCTGGAATCTTCACTGGAAACCGAAAGTAACTCACTCCTGCTAAACGTTTACTCTTTGAAGTCTTGCACCCGGGAAGTCGACACCATTATGACTAAAAGTTTGCTAAGAAGTATTTCCTACTAAAGCAAGGTGGTTTTTGACTGGTAATTGTATCCATAGCAGACTGGTGGGAGTAGCCTTGGCCAGCAACATGCCCAGTGCATTATGGGTGTTGAAGTTTTAGAGGCAATGATAACCTCTAAATGTAGACTGTATGCATGTGATTAAGGCCTTAGTTCAATTAGGATATTTCAGTTGCTTTTATAAACGTGCCTTAAAAAAAAACAATACTGGTGTGCATCTTGACACAAAACAATAGTACTGATATATTTTAAGATATCAGCAGCTCAAACATGCATTTTAGTCTGAGATAGCTTAAGCCTTGCCTGTGAAACCAGGGGCAATGCTGATCGCAGCAGTCTATTAATGTGTGAATAGTCATTGAAAATTATTGAAAATATATTGTGTATAAAACAGGCCCATGAGAATAGCAATCAATGTAAGTGGGGATCATGAGACAAATTAGAAGAAAATCAGTGCTTTTGAAAGAGCCATGCCTTTGAACACCACAGAAAATGTAATGGCCCTGGAAAATATTCATAAGATCTGTTGCATCATAAAACACCAGGCAGCCGCCCGTCTAACAGTCAGACTCAAGCTGTTGTTGTGACAGATTTCATCAAATCTGCTATAATGTTCCTGTTTGTACTCATCATTTATGCTAATCAGACCCATGGCTATGGCACATACAGATTTGAATATTGTTTTTATGTTCCTTGACAACATTTAATCTGCATTCCAGATTCTGACTGTCATATAACAATCAATGCAACATTGCACAAAAAATGTTGTTGCTAAAAGAAATGTACTTTGACAAAGAAAGTTGAACACCTCTTTTGGAACAAATAAATAAATATCATATAAAAGGCCCCTAAAATACCTGATTTCTCTCTGACAATTTGCCAAGCCACCTTAGAGAACTGTTACTGTAAAACTGAGACAACAATGAGCATCAGAGACTCAACGCCCCAAAACAGGGATTAACAAGAAGCCATTTTAAGAATCATCAGGAATACAATTGAGCTAAAATATGAATACTGAATATGTATTTAATTTGGTTGTGATACTATGAGAAGATCTGACGTCTGATTAAGCTCAGTGTTCAATCATTTACAGGAAGCAGAGATGATATTTGTTATCTTTTATGTAGAAATCTGGGGGGAAATTTGCTTCAATAATAGAAGAGAAAGAAATGTATCTGATCCCCAAAAGGTCAGTGATTACTGGAGTGATAAATGGAGGGAGCTCACAAGAACCACTATGAGCAAATTGCCTAAAAATGGGCTCTGGCAGTCTTGACCTTTGTGTGATTGTGTAATTGCTTTGAGAGCTTTATACCATGCTGAATGTAACATACAAACAGATTCAGCTTAACAGAATCATTTTTGGTAATATGATTCATGATATGATTTTCCCTACGAGTCCAAGGTACAAAGATACAATATTGTAAGAATAAGTCACAGGGTTCCTGTGTAGCGCCAGTGAGATTCTCATGAATCTCTCAAAACATGTCCCTGTCATATCTCACCCATATATATATATATACAAATTACTTAAAAAATTAATAAATAAATAAAAGTCACTTCATTGTCTTCGTTTGTTTTGCCATCCTCTGCATTTAAGTTAACGGTTCACTCAGCCCTCATCAATAATGAGTCTCCACAACACACTGAACATTATTAGTCTGCATAACACTTCAATCACCACCAGTTATTACATATTTAAAGCCCACTGTGGTCTCCATAAGATGGGGGTTACGACCATAACACAAGGCAATATACAGTAAGAACTTCATTATATGAGCAATTACATTTTATGAGCATCTTTATTGTTTAAAATATTAAATTTACAATCCCCTAAAGTTAATCAGAATACATCTCAAACACAGCATCATGTTGTCCTCATATCATGTAACAGTTGAGTGAGTCTCACACAGAAAGTTTGTAAAGTTCATTAAAAATCACAGCTAAACATGTATGTATATACTAATGGCTCAGTTTGGAGTGGAAAGTCTAAAGGTAATGATGCACACAAAAATTAAACATTTCAAAAGCTCGTGTTACAATCACTTTCAGTGAGTATTAGTGTTGTTTATGGAAGAATTAGAAATCAAATCAATGATGATCGTTTACAGTGATTTAGAAACCCATATTCCAAAGATACTGAATGAAGAGCACCTTAATGATGTTCATCACAGGATTTACTCAAGATTTTCATGAAGAAACGCTAGTGACTGGATTGTTAACACTATGCCAATATGATGATACTGTATTAGAACACTTGCTACATTAGGCCAGTGTAGAAGATCTTCAACCGTTTTCCACTCCTCCTTTTACACCATTTTCCAAGGCACAAAATAACAGAATGGAGGCCCTCTAGTGGCAAATATAGAGGATAACAATACATCTTTCAGTATTTAATGCAACATGAAAATGAAGAAACGGGGAAAAAAAAAGAGAATTCAAACAATCTGACATGTGCAAGACATTTTCCAGTTGTGTCCACGGCCCATGGCCTATTTCTCATAGAGATCGAGTGGGTAATGCTCTTTATACTGCTGGACGTGCCGCCACATGGCGTCTTTCTGCCTGGCTATTTGAGGAGTCATCTCATCGTAGACGTCAGTGAACATCAGGTCGGGGTGGGGCTTCAGGCGTTTCTCGGCTTTCTCGAAGGCCACCATGACGAGTTTGCGGGACTGCTTCCTCCAGGCGCGCTCCTCGTCCTCGTCCCACCAGCCGCGGGCCGTCATGTAGTGTCGCAGGCGAGAGATGGGGTGGTCCTGCTTGTCCCAGTAGTTCACCTCGTCCACTGAGCGGTACGCAGAACTGTCGTCACTGGTGCTGTGATGACCGATCCTGCAGCGGGAAGAGGAAATCATTTCACAACACTAGGGATGCACTGATATTTCAGTAATATGTGCAGAAACCACAACTTACAACTCATATTGTGAGTTGTAAGGGGTGTTTTTATTTGGGGTGTGGACTGATGGGGCATTGAACCCGAGGTTACCCCGTGAGTCTGTCCTAGAGCTCCTCCTGTCCAATTTTAGGGAAAAATTGGGTCCATCGGAGACGTCCAATGGAATTCTTAGGCGCGCCAAATAAACACCACAGTAAAACTATATGCAAAATAAGATATACCGGTGTTTTGCCAGATGAGAAGTTATGTATCTTTTTACTACTTTAATTAATTTTACTCTAATTCATTTTCATTTATCTATTTTAATTCCTTTTATAACTGTTTTAATTTCCCTTGCTTTTATTTTGTGTTTATTTTCTATGCAAAGCACTTTGAATTGCCATAGTGAGATTATTTTAATTCCTTTCTATGTAAATCATTTTGAATAACTCTTTTAATTTTCCTTGCTTTTATTTTGTGATTATTTTTATTCCTTTCTATGTAAAGCACTTTGAATTGCCATAGTGTATGAAATGAGCTATATAAATAAACTTGCCTTGCCTTATGTAATAAACTGGCTGGCAAGAAAAAGGTCACTGTTTGGATTTAAATAGGCAAATGCTTAAGAGTCTATGATTATTATGTTTCTAGCATGTTATATGTTTGGCAACAGTTCTTATAACTCTAATTGATGGAGTGTGTAGCTTTTAATTACTAAAACAACCATGTAGGAAGACACATATAACCAAGGACTCTGTTGTACTTGTAAGACTGGAGAAACTGGAAGAACTGGAAGAGAGGGCAACTCTCTGAGAGAACAAAGGAAATTAACATTTGAACTCACTGCACTATCGAGACACAAGTCTCACCTTAGAATCATCCTAATCTACATCTCTTTCCCTCTTCCCCCGTTCCTTCTCTCCCATGCTGAGATCACCAAAATTCACCCAAGAATCTATATGGTTTAATGTGAAGAATTATCATACAGTATTACACGTTTGGTATCATTTGAAATGTCTCAGTGCGACTGGTACAAAGGTCTCATTCCCAAAGAAGTAAAACAAAAGGTTAATAAAGTTAAAAGAGTTTAGGAGGGTGTGTCTTCCAGGCAAATGGCATCCTGCTCTCAAAAGATGTAAACTCTGAATGAAAATTCCCATAGTTAGCAAATGTTTCCATGTGAAAAGAAGTTTCTGTCAATATAATGAAGTGCAACAAGAGACTCAGCGCGTTTGTGTAACTGAGATCAGTCTGTGATGCTGTGAGTGGCCGATACTCTCAGCATCATGTACTTTCTAATGTCGGGTTTGCATCTTTTCTCTTTATTCCAGAGCATTTGTATTGATTATCTTTGAACTGATTATGTAATTTGCATGATATATTTACCTGACATAATAAATTGTAAACATTTGGTTTTATTCTAACTGACTCTGACATTATTTTCAGTAAAGAGTTAAAAAGAATAGTCAAACATTCGCTCACATTTAATAATGCACAGATATCATTAAAACCTTTTCATTTATGGAGTCAGATGAAATAACGAGGTAAGACATATGAAAAAATGTATTTCATTTAATCAAATTACTTTGCCACGAGGAAAGACAGTAACGCGCAAACCCGTATTCTTGGAGACCGCCCATTGGACCGATATATGAGCTTACATACTAAAAGGATTCGCAAGCGTGCAGAGCTTGCGCTGAACAAAAACTTTGCTGTTTTTAGCGGATTCTGACTAACTTAAACACGTCTGATTGGCCATTGCGTTCACGCGCTCAACAGATTCGTCTGTGATTGGCTACAAAACTCGATGCTGCAAAAACACATTGTAAATAGAAACCTTTGACGCTCTTCACACAAACACCCAAGGGAGCGTTTTAAAGCAGTCCGCTATCAGCGGGTAATGGTAATGCAGAACGGCAGTATCATCACATTAAATGATCAAATCTTTGGCGGCCGGCATCATATTTCCAATGCAGAAAAATCCCTGATAACAGACCACTCACAGATCCCTGGGATATGTCTCTCTTGTCTCTCGTATCACACTTGACTTGTGCTCTAACACTGTACCAAACAATCATCCTGGCAAGAAGATGAACATTATAATAGTACAATAGTACAGTACTATTAATTAGGGCTGGGCAATATGGACAAAAAATGCATATCTCGAAAAAGCTGTTGTAAGAAACTTGTATCAAACCTGACACGTTTTTCCCCCCAAGCAATGGGCTAGTTCTCTCCTACATATTTTATGCTGCTTCATAAAAGCCTACATTGCAAAATATTGTGTTGACAAATAGGTTCACAGTGCATCTCATAGTGTTTTCTGCTGAGTTTGCCACTCTACATACAATAAAAATAGGCCCAACCCCTAATGGCACCGACGTATTCTCCTCCAGGTCTACACTGTGCCACATAGGCTGTTTATAGCTAATAGAAAATCCTGTTCCTGATATTCAGCTGATTCATGTAGATAAACTCTACCTGTAAGTCATGGCTTCAATGAGGAAGGGCTGGTTTTCAGCCACCGCTCTGCGTCGCGCCTCCTTCGTGGCGTTGTACACTGCAAAAACATCATTTCCATCGACACGGATCGACATCAGTCCATAACCTGGACCTCGAGCAGCTTTGGACGAAAATTGAAAAAAAGAAAAAAATGAGGCCAATGAAATGCAGAGATTCACATGGGAGTCTGTGGCGAACACAGTTACTTACCAATACCATCGCCTCTATACTGCTCATTGGTCGGGGTGGAGATAGCATAACCGTTATTACGGCAGAAGAATATGAGAGGACACTCAAGAGTGGTGGAGAAATTAAATCCAGCATGTGCGTCTCCCTCACTGGCCGCCCCCTCTCCGAAGTAACAGATCACCACACGGTTTGTGTTCTCCCGCTTCACTGCGTACGCCGCCCCGGCCGCTGATACAGACACAGATCAGAGCTCTTATTCAGATTAAGAAATTAATACTTTTATTCAGCAAAGATGCATTATTTGAGCTTAATTGAGCAAAAATGAGAGGACAGTAAAGAGTAATGGCTGCTAAAATTACATATTAACTATTGTTTATTAAAATAGAAAACAGTTCAATTGTAATAATATATTACTGGTTTTATTGTTTGACAGTGTTTCTCAACCGGTGGGTCATGAGTGGTTCGCGGAGTGCGTAGTCAAAGAAACAACAACAACAAACGTAATTCTAAATATTTTTCAGATGCGAGACTTTTATTTTGAAAGATGTGCATGAAGCTGTTGACTCTTCTGTCAAACGCAGTTTACTGTAAGTAAAGAGTAAACAAGTAAACATGTTTTAGCATCTGCTGTCAGATGAGATGTTGTCCGGCTATATGTCAGTGTCATTATTTTAACGTTATTTTCATAACTGGTTACAAAATAAAAAGTCTCTCACCTCACCTGAACTTTCCTGTCCTGTCAGGTATTGTATTGTGCTCAATATGGAGGTGTGTGCTGTATATCACTCAGAGCAAATTAAATTACGTCATTGTTACTTAACGGGTACGTCGTGTGTTGGCTGAGAAGGATTTGCATGATGTTCTATCCGTTCATCAGGATCAGTGACCATGTTTTATTAATAGATGTTAAAGTATCGTGTATCCCAAAATGCCACTTTATTTTCACTTTGTGCTGTTTTCTATAAAATATATAGTGGTGGCTCATACCAACTTCATTGTATTTACAAAAAAAAAAACACTAGTTTGAGACTGCTATTTAATAGACTTACCTTATATTGTACATTCATCAGTGTTAGTGATATTCTTACAATTTATGTGTATGTGACGTTAAGTGGGACGGTACATTTTTGTGTCACCTTTTTTTTATTTTAAATTAGCTTGGTTCAAACTCCTAAAACTTTGGGTCGGTCCTTAATGACCATGGGAAACTGTGGGTCTCACAGCCGAACCAGCTGAGAAGCACTGACATAAGAGACGTCTTTCAAAAACATAAAAATCAGACCCCAATCTTTTGAACAATAGTGTATATAAATACTCTTGATGTACTGCGTAACATTCTTACCTTGGGGGATCTGAGTTGCAAGTGGTGAGGAGATGGTGACAAAATTAAGGTCTTTAGAGCCATAGTGAACTGGCATTTGTCGGCCCTTGCCCAGGTCATCTGCGTTTGCGTAGCACTGTGCCATGAACATATCCAGAGGGAAGCCTCTGTACATCAGTACACCTACAGAAATTCAGAAAAAATACAATTCAATTGAATAAAATATTACTACATAGTAAAATTGTGTTAAATATAATAAATAAATATTATGTAAAGTCAAATATTAATACAAAATGTATTACTTCATCAGTGTTTGAGAAAGTTACTAAAAAGTAATGCATTACAATATTGTGTCACTCCGAAAAAAAGTAACTAGTTGTGTTACTTAGTTACTTTTTGTGGAGAGTAATGCGTTATTACTTTTGCGTTACTGTTTCTCATCTGGGCTGGGCTTGCTTGTTTTCAATAACAAAAAAAGTTATATTTATGGCAAATGTAAAGGCCCTTTCACACCGGAAGTGAGATAAGCCTCAGGCTGAAGGAGATGCTAACTGACGTACAGTAGAGGACGCCGCTCAGACTAACCTTTCAGCTGTTCTGGATCATGGAAGAACAAGAAAGTTTAACACTCTTACTTCAGCATAGACATCATTGGTTAATAAAGTGAGATTATGCTGTCTTCACGTGCTATCAAAAAAGTCGTGATTACCAGCTCGTCGCATTCAAGAGTTTTGTTGTCGAGAAGAACAGGACTCATGAGGACACCAGGTTTATTCTTGCCTATTTACTGAGGAAATCTTATTAAAGTAGAAAATTAAATTAATTGACAACCATCTAGATAAGTTAGCTTCCAGACAATTCTGTTAATTTATCTCAAATACAGGCTATTTTCACTGTGTATACAACACACAATATGCTTTAAATGATTATATGTCAAATATGCACTACTTTAACAACAAGCAATACACGTTCACGATTTGTCTACATCTATAATAAGCATCATGTTCACACAGCACCTCTGCACACACTCCTGATTTCTCTCAACATGCGGACAGGAGAGCTGTCAGTCAATAATGAGAAAAGGTAACTTGCACTACTTATTTGAAAAAGTAACTCAGATATGTTGTTTAGTAATGCATTACTTTTACTTGTAACTTGAAAAAAGTAAAGCTGATTGCATAACTCATAATGCAAGACGCAATAACTCAAGTGCAAGACTTATTAATGACAAAATTGGGAGAGTCACTATTGTATCTCCAGCTTGTAAACATTCTCACCAGCTTCTCTGTATTGTCCGAAGACCAGATCAGCAGGGTCAAGAGCTGCAGCGCTTCCAATATGTGTGCCCTCCTCCCCGTAATTGGTCATGTAGAATGAGATACGACCCTTCAACACAAATGCGTACTAAATTTAAGCATTATAAACTTTCAGATGTCATTAAATTTCATTTTTACGATGGAGTCGGTATGACACTGAAATCCACTGCATCGCTCACCTGCCTCTGAGACTCGTAAAGAATACGATCCATTGTGTTGAGTAATGTCATCTTCTGATAGAAATTCAAAACCGTCTCTTTTGGAAGCTGAAACACAAGTAATGCTGTGAAGTATTTATTAATATTCATATTTATTCATTTCCATACATTATGCCAGTGTGATTTCAGTAATCCTATGAGAATGTTACAAATCCCACTGTATGACATGGATCTAATAAACTTGGGTACGACATGTCGGTAGACTGTATGATGATGATGACACCTATTGAATCGTAGGCTACGACGCTAGTTATTATAGAAGAATAAACCGTCATCAGCATGAGCTAGTGGTGAACAAATAGAGCAAGAAGAATCGCATTGGCAATTGTGGTTTTTATGTGTGAAAAGTGAAAGAGGGGAATATGGATGCGATCGTGGCTAGAGAAAAGAGGAAAACTTGGCTTTTCAATCTTGCAAATGGAGCTTGAGGAAAGTAGTTTTAAGTTTTAGCGCCATGTCGCTTTGATCAATACACCATTACATTTTTTTTCTGTGATCTGGGACAAGCCCTAGTGATGGGTCGGTCATGAATGATTCGTTCATTTTGAACGAATCTTTAATATGACTCGGGACTACCGAGTTGTCTCAGAGAGTGATTTGTTCATTTTGTGTTGACCGCGCAACATCCAATAGGTTCTGTACTGGAAACAGGAATGATTAGTTCATCTCTCGAGTCTTCGGGTTCGGGTCCGAGTCTTTCGTTCTTCCTGTCAGTCCCATAGAGGCTTTGCTGTTGGTACCGGAAAGAGAAATGTTTAGTTCATCTTTTGAGTCTTCGGGTCTGATTC